>NW_023494807.1:34355970-34369132 GCF_904425465.1 Colossoma macropomum
GCGTTCACTCAGATACTCGTCTTTCCTGAGGAAAGTGCAGATGGTAAACTTTAAATCCACAACACTAAAATTTATAGGTAGAAGGAAAGATATTTTGCAGGGCTGCACAAAAATGACAGGCCTCAGACAGATGTGCAGATTTGACTGTTATTAGATGAGGGAGATCTTTTACTCTGGAAAAGTTTATTATTTAGTATTATAGCTATAATTTAAAACAGAAAAATCAAACTAATTACATTTAAATTAATATGTAATGTTAATAGGGATGGACGATACAGAAAAACTATAATATCTCGATACTTCGACATTTTCACAATACACGTACGCATCATAATATTTAGTTTTCTGAGAATTAATAAGTTGGAACAGACAAAATAGAACTTGTGTTATAATAATAATAATAATAATAATAATAAATCTACAAGAGGATTTTTTATTCCGTGTTTTACAATATGTGCTGTACTATATCTAATTAATCAGGCCTAATTATGCTCACTGTGTAACAAAGTCAGTGTTCTTTACGTACTGACGATACCCACGATACACTCAAACACATATGGTGATATAATGTATTCACAATAACCATATTATTGAAGTGCCGAGTCCGGAATGTAAATGAAATGTGTGACGTCTTGGTGCTTCAGGTCCAGTTCTGTGTGTTTTTAGTTCTCTGAGTGCAAATAGATGAACACATTTCTGCACTTTTTAATGCACAGTTTCTAATGATTTACAAAATGTAACATATTGGGAGAAAAGTAATGTGCGTACAATGTGCAAAAGTTATGGCACACTGTATGTGTTATGTTTTTTTTCAATACCTCAAACAGCAAACAAAGAGGAATTTTGCACTAAGATGAGCAGAAAAATGTCATATTTATGTGTATTTTCACATAGAAACTCAGCAGTGCTTATGGTTTGGCAGACCGTGGTGGTGAGTGAAACGCTCTGTCAGGAGTTCGGTTTTCCCTTCTTTTGCCGTCGACCACAGTGGTGGAATAAACCGAACCCAAACCGAACAAACCCAGTATTAATCATATCACAAAATAAGAGTCCAGAGCGCCTCCTGTCTTTCTCCACCTTAATAACACCGATAAACTCTCCCCGGATTGTCATCCATTTTCACTGGTAACAAGGTTACCATGGCGACGTTTGCCGCCGTCAGTCTTGGACCGCTGTGAGCTGCGGAATGGTGTTTTTTTGTAATGCAAACATATGAACACAGCACTAGTATGAGTGTGTGTTAGGGCTGCATGATAAATCGTATGTTCATCATTATTGTGATGTGAGTTTCCGCGATCAACACATCGTTAAGAGCTGTGAAAATTCCCTTCGGCGTAAACCGTTAGAAGCCTTTGCTGCGCTGGGCTTGAACTCTGCCAGTAACTTAACCACTAGGCTAAACAGCCAATTACAGAACATGCACAGCAGCTCAAACACTCCCCCATCCTGAACTACACGCCTGTAAATAAAACATCAGACTTTAGGATTATTTCACACTGTTGTGTTTTAAGTGTGTGAGGCAGTAATTTCTGAATGTGTTCATTCGTGTGTGCTGATTTTAAAATAACTATTTATTAAATTATAATAAAAGCTTTAAAGCTGTTTTCCTAACACTGTTTCTCTTTCAGTGCGCAAAAAATGCAGCTGTTCGTTTTTAATTCTTATAATTTAGCGCGGTAGTGAACGGGGCTTCTGTATTCCAGTATTTTGCTGTTTGCTTAATGGAGAGGTTAGATTTCTGTTAGTTTTAAAAAGAGGCTGCACTCGCATCACAGTAATCATTTATCACCTCTCATGTTATCATCGTGATATCCGACGACTTTACTGAACATTGTGCTTTATGTCAGTATCATACATCTCTAGTGCATGTAGGTCATAGAGCTGTATTTTGGCTATAGATATGTGGAACTTGGATCGATCGATCGATTGATCAATCAAGCTTTATTTTGACTTGGAAGTACGTTGAGGGTGATCCTTGTTTACAGTGTAGCCAAACAAATTAAACAAGAGTTGAAATTTATCAAATAACGCAAATGAAAGTCAGTTGGACAAGAAGATTTATAAAAAATAAAAAATGTATGTATGTATAAAATGTAAACCCATTAAAAGTGAGTAAAAGAGCAGTATTAGATCAGGGGTCTTTAATTGAAATTCAATAAGGTCCAGTTAGAGAAAATGTCCTCAACCGAAGATCCGAATCATCATGATGTTTAACTTGCGTTATGATTCAGTGCCGTATACTGTTTACTGAAGTAGCCTAGTAGGTATATCAGCATCTTATACAGTCAACAACTGAATATCAAATCAAATAAAGTCCAATTCAGTAACATTTCAATAACATTTACTGTCAGTTTTCTCTTTTTAGAGCACGTCATGTGAAATAACTTCCCTCTGACTCACTTTCTTCTCTGACTGCTGTTTCTCGCCTCGTCCCTCCTGTGTGTGCGTCACTCACTCGAGTCTCAGTGCTCATCGTAATGCACAGATCTGATTAGCTGAGCAGCGTCACGTGTGATATTTACAACACATACGATTGGTCTGTGAGTTTCCGCCGCTAAAGCTACCATAAAGGCTAAAAAAGTTACGCAGATTAAAACAGGACCACCCCATCAAAATTAAATAATTCTCCTTAGTTTCCAGGTCCGCATTGGACAGCGTCTGGGTCCAGATTGAACCACGACCTGCCTATTAATGACCTCTGGTATTAAATAATAAGCAATAAGAAAACTAACATTTTATAAAAAATCTAATTATTTATTTGAGTAGAACAGTAGAAGAATTAACATCAAATAAAACAGCTGCAATAAAATAGTGAGATAAAATAAAAATAATAAAATTTAATAAGAAGGAGAAGGAAAAGTTAAACTCAGCTCCAGGCTGTCTGAAGGTGGTCAGAGAGTAAAAGTTAAAAAAGCCTGAGCGAGTTTAGAGCCGCCTGTAGTGACTCCAGCTGGGGCTGCAGATCAAAGCAGATGTTCCCAGTTCAGTAAAAACTCTCGGTACCTGACAGGTGATCAGTCACTACAGCAGGTCTGATCATCGCTGTGTTTATGGAGATGGTGGATTATCTGGAGCTGTGCTCCACTCCGTCAGCGCTGCTCTCTCTGGTGCTGAGTGCTGTGTCTCTTACTGAGCTGTTAAACGTCCCTGAGGGAGCGACAGCATCATCTGTCCTTCGTCTGATTCATCCTCACGCGGTAATTCAGGCAGACGGTCACTCTGAGCTGCAGTGAGAGAGAAGCTGAGTGCGGAGATCAGATCAGGCCCACATTTCCTCTTCTGAAAGCAGCGCATACTTCATCCTGATCTCCATCTAGTACCGCACGGCCGATTAGTGCTGACAGGAACCGCCACGCGTTTCCCTGAAGAGCAGAGAACTCACTGACTCTGTTTACACCTGCTCACTTCCTGTGTCCAGAGTCTGGATTGTGTCCTGATGAGATTTTATCCACAGGCATTTACACTCGGAGTCAAATGTGTCTCCAGTTAGTCGGACTGAAATCCAATTAACCAGAGCTTTGGTTGTACTGGGAGGGGTTTGGTTATGCTGGGAGGGGCTTTGGTTGTACTGGGAGGAGTTTTGTTTGTGCTGGGAGGGGCTTTGGTTGTACTGGGAGGAGTTTTGTTTGTACTGGGAGGGGTTTGGTTGTACTGGGAGGAGCTTTGGTTGTACTAGGAGGAGTTTGGTTGCAATGGGAGGGGTTTTGTTTGTACTGGGAGGAGCTTTGGTTGTACGGGGGGCGTTTTGTTTGTACCAGGAGGAGCTTTGGCTATACTGGGAGGGGTTTTGGTTGTACTGGGAGGAGCTTTGGTTGTACTGGAAGGGGTTTGTTGGTGACGGGAGGAGCTTTGGTTGTACCGGGAGGAGCTTTGGTTGTACTGGGAGGGGTTTGTTTGTACTGGAAGGAGCTTTGGTTGTACTGGGACGGGTTTTGTTTGTACTAGGAGGAGCTTTGGTTGTACTTGGAGAAGCTTTGGTTGTACTGGGAGGGGTTTTGTTTGTACTAGGAGGAGCTTTGGTTGTACTTGGAGAAGCTTTGGTTGTACTGGGAGGGGTTTGTTTGTACTGGAAGGAGCTTTGGTTGTACGGGGTTGGGTTTGGTTGTGCTGGGAGGGGTTTCGGTTGTACTGGGAGGAGCATTGGTTGTACTGGGAGGGGTTTGTTTGTACTGGAAGGAGCTTTGGTTGTACGGGGATGGGTTTGGTTGTGCTGGGAGGGGTTTCGGTTGTACTGGGAGGAGCATTGGTTGTACTGGGAGGGGTTTGTTTGTACTGGAAGGAGTTTTGTTTGTACTGGGAGGGGTTTCGGTTATACTGGGAGGAATTTTGTTTGTGCTGGGAGGGGTTTTGGTTGTACTGGCCGGAGCTTTGGTTGTACTGGGAGGGGTTTGTACTGGAAGGGGTTTTGGTTGTACTGGGAGGGGTTTGGTTATACTGGGAGGAGTTTTGTATGTGCTGGGAGGGGTTTTGGTTATACTGGGAGGGGTTTGTACTGGAAGGGGTTTTGGTTGTACTGGGAGGGTTTTGGTTATACTAGGAGGAGTTTTGTTTGTGCTGGGAGGGGTTTTGGTTGTACTGGGAGGGGTTTGGCTTGTCTTGGAGAGACGAATGTATTTACGCTGCTGTAACGTGGCTCAAATGTGTCTCCGTCTCAGTCTGAGCAGTCGAGCGGTGCTTGGAGTCGCTGAGCGCCGCTGTGTGTCAGTGCGGGGTGTCGGTACTGGTGTTTGTACCTTGTTTAAAAATTATGGGTTTAAGTTTTTTGGACGCTGCACGGCGCAGTGCGGCGCAGTGCGGCGCATGGTGGCCTTAATTCAGAATGAATTAATTATAAACTGACAATAAGAACATGTAGAACATACTGAATATGAAAAGATAATCCAGAGCTTCTACATTAGGATCCTCACTTTCTCCATGAACTGATGTTGAAAGCAGGTTTGTTTGGGTTTAAAAACGTTTTTAGGTCATTACGTCAGCGTTGTGGTGAGGACATGTAAATGTAGGTCATATTTATAGAGGAAAATGACCGATCAACAGCAGCGCTTGCTTAAATGTTTTGTTTTACGATGTGGTTTCAGTTAAAAAGATGTAATTTTGTAGTTCAGTACCTGCTTTTATTGTCTGTGAGGCAGTAAAACTGATAGTTTGGTCCAAATTATGTTTCATACATTATTTAGCTTCAATCTTGTATTTTAAACTGTGACTCTTTAAAGATGATTCTTCAAGGGTTCTTTAGTGAAGACAGTGCTTCTGTGTAGAACCATGAACACCAAGAGAACGCCCTGCATGCTTAAATGTTTCTCTGCATGGTGAAATTGTTCTTCAGATCGATGGAGAATGTGTTGTATATAGTTCTACATAGAACCTTTTTAAAAATGGTTCTGTATAGCACCGAAAAGTGTTCTGCTGTTGGCCTGTAACAATAGAAGAACCCTTTTTTGGTACGTATTAGAACATATACATCAATCTGAAGACCCATTTCTCCATGTAGAGGGGAGGGGTCGTTTAAGTATGCAAATGGGTCATTGAGTGTTCATGGTTCTATATAAAACCATTGTGTTTATTGAAGAACCCTTGAAGAACCATCTAAAAGTGAACATGAATCACATTTATCACAGTCAGGTTTCGTGAATGAAGCTGTGAGTGTGTGTTTGGAGATGAACTCGTTGGGGGAATCTGTTAGCCACTAATGCTTTTGTGACAGAATGCAATCAAATCCTCACAGCAATGTTCCAACATGTAGTGTAAAGCCTTTCCAGAAGAGTAGAGGCTGTTAGTGCAGCGCAAACCCGCTATTAATACCTTCATTTCAGAAGAAACTCTGGAGCAGCAGGTCAGTACAGCCGACTGGGCAGATCCGTGCCAAATGTTCTGTTTTCTGTGTTTTGTTTTATTCTGTGTTTTGGTGGTTATCGGTGTTTTCCTGCCTGTAGTGGGCTGTGGACAGCGTCGCTGCTGAACACAACCGAATATTTACTTTCCCAGCTAATTATAGCCCCGTCCCCATCAGAGACGCTGGGATTCGTGGGTATTTACTGGTCTATTTTGGTGGGAATAGTCATGTTTACAGCCATACATGGTCAGCAGAGCAGATGGAGATGTTTGTTTGATTCTTTAACTGTCACAGACTCTATAAAGTGTCTCTCTGTCAGAGAAGAAACGTCATAAACTTCTGCAGCTATTTTCGTATGGGAATAACAGTTTTTATCCACATGAGTGCTTTTAAACCCGTTTTATATAACATGACTTCTGATGTTTCCTTTAAAAAGCCTCTATCATGTTCATATGATCCACACAGTCACTCTGACAGACTGTAATACACTACAGGAGGTGTAGTTAACCATCATTAAGTGGCTAATATACACCTTTTAAACATTACTGAGCATTAATTGGACCTCTGTTATAATGTGATTACCTTGTGATGTCTTAATAACGGATTTACCTATTATATTTAAATAAAGTACATTTTTCAAAAGCATTTATGTTATGAATTATTTGTATATCAGTAAGTTCATATTTCAAATAGTACCTCATAAATGCAAATGTAACAATTATATAGTTATAACTGTCATTAATAATCGATTATAAAGTGTTAAATTTTTTGGTATTCGTTTTTTGTTTTTTTTTCAGTTTTTGGCTCCGCCCAGTGTGTCCTGAATTTTAGTTTTGGCGAAGAGTTTCTGTTTCAGTGCATCTTATTCTTATTATTATTATTATTATTGTTATTACTATCCTGTGAGTGCTGTGGTCATCACAAAGTGGGTTAATGTTGGCTGGTCCACTTCAGGCTGATCTGAGTCGTGTTTCGGTTCTGACCTCTGCTCTGTCCACTCCCATGGAGATCCATCTGGTGATCATCGCCGCCTCCTCACACTCCTCACTCACATTCACACACATCTGTGTGTCTGAAGACCAGCCAGAAGAACAGCTGAAGAACGTCTGCCTGTGTGAACTTCCAGGCTCTTTTCAGATCTGCATCATGTTTCTTCACTCAGATGTTTCAGAGCAGATTGTAACCGATGGCAACCGCAGGTTAAACTCCTACAGATGAGAATTCTAATTCTAATCCTACAGGTTCCTTGTATTTTGTATGTTTTGTCCTTCTGAGGTCTGTATGTGATGTTTGTGTGGTTTTATGCACCATCATTCATTTTTGCCTGACTGTAGAATTAAACAGGCTGTTTTTTTTGCATGTATGTAAATGAGCTCTGTTCTGTATTGCGCCTCATTCAGAAAACAGTCCGAGCTGAAACACCCCTTATAACGTCAGTGTGAATGGGTGGAGCTAAACCGCTGTCGCCTGAGTGGGCGGATAGGTGGAAATGTGTTGTTTTTTGTGATGTCACACGCACGACAAATTCAAAATGGGCTGCTTCTGCATCTCATTTTTCATGTGTGACTGTAGGGCTGAACAGTTTGGGGAAAATATTGGGACTGGGATTTTAATTGTGCTTATTTTTCTATAAATTAAGGTTCATGCATGTTGTTTTGGCCAAGAACACCAAAATTTCCACTTTTTCTGGCTTGAGGCTTGGACTGTGAATGTAGTGTGCTAGACTGCCAGTAAGTTGTGGCTATGATGTCACAACCAACGGAGCTTTGGTGGCCTCTGACTGGTCTAAGTCATCCACAGGCAGGTCACAGCTCCATTTTATTAGGTTAAATTTCCCCTCTTAAAACTTAACACAGCGTTGTTGTACAGTCACGGCTACAGCTGTAAAAACTGCATTGATTTTTAAACGATTAACCTTTCAGCCCTGATGGACTGAACAGACTGGAGAGTGATCGGTACGTTTGTTTGAAAACTATGTCCAGCTCTTTTACCTCAATAAAGTAAAGAGGGTTACGTGATGCGGTCCTTTAATAAGGATACAGATAAACAGTCTTTCGCTCTGTAGTAGTTGTTAGTTTTCCTATAATCTCTGCTCCTGACGGTGATGCGTGTGACAGAGACGTGCTCTGAAAGCTCCTTGGCCTCCACATACTCCACATTCCTCCACAACAAACACTCAGTTGTTGTTAAAGTGCCTTCCAGTGACTCTCACTGGCCGTTAGGACACTTACAGAGCGGCTCTTTTTAGCTGAAACTTCACTTTTGTCCTGTTTCACTGCCCCTTATTTCACAATCTGCTGGCAAAGGTAGAAATTCTGCAAGTTTGGTAAAATGCTTTTAAATTGTCATATAAAAGTGACAATACAACGACTCACACCCTGAATTTGCTCCGACACCTTAGTTTTTTAAGCTTGTTATAACATTATTACATATCAAAACCTTATTTTATGCACCAGCTGCTCTTTTGTCATGATGAATGGACCGACCGGACTGGTCCAGAATTATTTAAAGCTGCACTATGCACGTTTTGGGGATTTGGAGACCTCTCTGGTGGAAATGGGTAACTGCGCGCAGAACATTTTCTAGCATGTTTTGTGTGCTTTTGCTCCCTTCCCCATGTGGATATTCAAAGAGAACTCAGTCTAAACTTGGTGAAGGAGCGTCTTCTGAGGCTGTGAGTGAATTATCTACTATAGTCATCACATCTTCATCAGTGTGATGTTGATTCTGAGATCATTTGAGGCCGAAACATCGAGTCGGACCTCCTTTTTAAGTCTGTGTGTGACGTTAATACGTAAAGATGTACGACGTGGTGTGAAAAACTCGACGCCTCTGACTTTTAAATTATTATTTCAGGCTTTACAGGGCGACTCACAGCAGCTCACACTCACCAAATTTCTTTAAAACTCTACAGAAGAAGCTGCGCTGTGGGAAACTGGATCTGAGCTGTAGATAATGTGGACTGTACTCCCCCGGCGGCTATACATTTCTATTGTGAGCTCTTTCTGTGGGTTATCAGGGCTGTGGACTTTTTAGAATCAGTAATGGATGTTTGGCTATGCTAAAAAAAAAAAAAACACCTGGTGGAACATCTCACAACTAGGAGGGGTTCCATACTCTGTGAAAGAATGACATTCATTTAAGAATAAAGGTTTTCAATGTTAAACATAAAAGAACTTTTGCTTTTCATCATCTATGGTACATAATATCATTAACAGATTCAGAGAATCCAGAAAGAATCTCTGTATGCAAGAGACAAGGCCAAAAACCAGTATTTGCCGGCGGCACTGCATTAAAAACAGACATGATTCTGCAGTGGAAATCACTGCATGAGCTCAGAAACACTTCTGAAAACCACTGTCTGTGAAAACAGTTCATCACTGCATCCACAAATACAAATTAAAACTCTAAAACGCAAAGAAGAAACCAAATATAAACAGGATTTAAAAAACACTGCCGCCTTCTCTGGGCCCGAGCTCAATTAAGAATGTTTTGCACATCATTACATTTCTTTTTTTTTTATTTACAATTTTGCACAGTGTCTAAACTTTTTTGGAAACGGGGTTGTAGAATTGGAGCTGTGAGAGTAACAATGCTAACAAACACTAGAACTCAGTAGATTAGCCATGGAAATGGGTGTTGTGTAACCATGGAAATCGGCCTATCCTGACTATGGAAATGGGAGTACCGAATCCATGAAAATTAGTGTAGTGTAACCATGGAAACCGTGTATTGTAACCAAAGAAATCCATGTATCACAACTATGGAAATGGTTGTAGTGTAACTATGGAAATGACTGTAGCACTACCACTGAAGAAAAGAGTACTGTAACCATGGAAATGGGCGTAGTGTAACCACTGAAAGTGGCGTATCTAACAATGGAAACAGGTGTAGAGTAACCATGTAAGTAAGTGTAGCGTTACCATGGAAATGAGACAACCGTAACTAAAGAAACAGGATTACCTGTACAATGGAGACAGGTGTAGCCTAACCATGAAAATGGCCGTGTTGTAACCATGGAAACAGGTGTGCCCTCTAATCCGTGTGTAGGTGTTGTAGTTTTTATCAGTCAGCTCGTTCTGCCTTTAAGATAAACAGTTTTCCCGCTGCCCGCTGGAGAGGTTTATCCCGGGTCAAGTTCAGAGCAGGACTTCAGCTCGTGGTTGTAGAAGAGCGGTCAGTTGTGTCGGGCTGTAATTTCCCCTGAGTTTGGGCTGTGATTAGTGAGTGCCTGTGGCTGGACGGCGGATTCAGTGGATTTTTGGTGAAGAGCTGATTGACCCCTTCACTTACACTGGACACCAAACAGCCCGTCTGTGGGTTTGGAAACAAACATCAAATCAGAGCAGACTGGACAGATCGGTTATCATCTGGAGGAGCAGGAATTACTTTACGTTTTAAAGATTCGGGATTTCTCAGACTTAATTCCTTAAAGCTTTCCGCTGTGAATAAATGCTTCTATATTCAGTGTTACTTTCAACAGAGAACTAACAGAACTGAGCATTTTAGAAACATGTTAAAGGTACAACATTTAAAATATCCTGCAAAACATGCGTCCTCAGTCAGAGGGGCAGTGTGGCAAAAATATATCATGACTTCTTGCGATACTCAATACACATCACAGTACTTTTTTCTGAGATTTAAAAAGTTGGAACAGACAAGATAAAACCTGAAAGAGCCGCATTTAAAAACTAATAATAAACTCAAATCTGCAGTGATGTGTATTCAGTTTTTTACAAACTGTACTGCACTAAATCCAGTTAAACAGGCCTAATCATTGTCATAGTCTTGTATTATTATTATTATTATTGTTGTTATTATTATTATTATTATTATTAGAGCTGCAACAAACAACTAATTCTATAGTGGAATAATCAGTCGATTACTGAACTACCAAAAAACTTTTTTGTAGCTATTAGGTTTTAAATTTAGCTTAAGGTTGTTTTACACATTTGCTAACTAATAATGAAGACAGTGAAGATGAATAACATTCAAGAATTCACTGTTTTAATGGACTTTCCTGCTAATACTAAAGATAAAAGAATAAAACTCCGATATACTTTTCCTGTCAAAATTTATGACGAAGGATGTGCAAAGAAGCAGCAAGAAAATATAACAAAACTAAATCAGTTTTCCTTAAATCGAGTAAATAATAAAAAAAATCTAAATTTAAATTTAAATGCCGAAACTAAACTCTACAGTCACAGGTCTTTACTGAACCGGAGGGACGTCAGCGTCTCTCTGGGCTCCTGTGAGAGGCTTGATCTCCTCTGAGAGCAGATACTCCGCTGTAGAGGAGACGCTCTGATGGAGGGGAAAGTGGAGAATATTTGTGGAAAGCTTCTCTATGAACAGTTAAATATGAACGATTTTAGTCTAAACGCTTATTTCAGCGGTCACCCTTCGTCCAGCTGCCCTGTGTGTCCGCTGAGAACTGCCTCCTGAAACCGTTAGCGAGTGGAGCCACGCGTTCGCGGAGAGCAGAGACCTGTTTGCAGTCGCTCTCCCATGTTCGCCGCACCTGACCGCACCGGTGGCCTCAACGTTAAGACGACGATGCAGTGTTTAAAACTGTAAGCGTTATCTGGAAAGTGAACAGAGTCACGGTGAATAACAGTTTCTTGCTCCTCTGTTCCAACTCCGTTACCGATTCCAGAGAAAATGCATTTCGGAATAGAAAATGTTCCAGCTCAGCTTAGAACATGAAGTAGGGCGGAATTTAACATTAGCTATCTAGCTCACTAGCACAACTATCGCCGCGTCCCAAACCACACACTTCTGTACTTCACACACTACTAATGAGTGCACCTCTAATGGTATATGTGCTATTTTTACACACCATTTAGTGAGCTAGTATGCGGGTTGGGACGCGGCGTATCTTACCGAGCCGAATCTTCTTCATCCAGTGAGCGACGAGTTTCCTTTTCGGATGCTCCATCATGGAGGATGAGCTCCCGTAGCCAGCTAAGGCTTTACAGACAGCACAGCTGAGTTTAGCTCCGGCACTTGTGAGGATTTTGTTCGTGAGGCCGCCGTCGTGCTGCTGTTAACTGTCCGGTGAGCGGAAATGTCAAAACTCTCCTAATAAGCGCGAGAAAGATGCGTAATGATGTCACCAACTAATCGACTACTAAATTAGTTGCCAACTACTTTGGTCGTCGATTTTAGTCGACTAAGTCGAATAATCGTTGCACCCCTAATTGTTAAAGGCACAGTAACAAAAACAGCCTGTCGTATAAAAATTCATTCATTCAGTTTTTGGTACGTAAAACCACATGAATGTTATAAATGTACCTCAGTGGGAAAATAAAATACAGAAATAATGTAGGGAGCAGTTTTTTTTTTTACAGTTTAAAGTACCTCCACATAATGTAGTAGTAGTAGTAGTAATAATAATAATAATAATAATAATAATTTTATTTATGTAGCACTTTTCATGCCGGTGGCAGCTCAAAGTGCTTTACAGACAGGTGATAAAGTTAAACAGTAATACAACAAATTATTAGCATTAATAGAGAATCATATAAAAAATGTAAAGGTTCTAGATCAGTTAAAGGTTTCCTTTGAAACCATACATTCAAGTGAAGGACCAGTGGAGCTGTTTCTGCATTACTCTCCTCTGAGCTCGTCCTGCGAGGAGCTTTAAGGACCTGTTAGACTCGGGTTTCGGCTCAGCTGCAACCAAAGCAGAAATTCAGTGTGAGCCGAGCTGAGGCAGGTTCAGACTCGTCTGTTCATCATCTGTTGTAGCAACAAAGGAAACGGTGAAGGAGTGGCTGGGAAAGCTCTTAAAGCAGCGGCGTAGTGGGTGTCATCATCTCTGAGACGTTTAACTGGAAACAGTGCAGTTCTTAGGCTCTAAACGTGTTTTTACCCTTTCAGTAAAGGTCAGTCAGAGTTCTGGGCAGTGCTGGAGGAGCGTAGTGCAGTGTTACGAACGCCCCTCTGACTCTGAAGTAACTTATGGTTTTGATAAAGTGAAACTGATACTCAGACTGTTTCTTGTTTTTTGTTTCTTTTTGACTTTGAGGCTTCGTCTCATGTGACTGTAACTACGGGTCATGTGTTGATTTTGCTGAGCCTTCAGGCCCAAAGTTACACTCCATTACTCTCAGAGTCTTTGGGGACAAAGACACGTCCTCACACTGAGTCACAACACAGTTACCCTCTACCGCCTCACTGTCAACACCGGCGTGCGTCCATCACTGAGCTGTGTAGCCCCGTTCTGTTCAGACAGAATTCTGGGGCTACAGTCGGTTCAGACAGAATTTTGTGGGGCTACAGTCGGTTCAGACAGAATTTTGTGGGGCTACAGTCGGTTCAGACAGA
>NW_023494808.1:0-2500 GCF_904425465.1 Colossoma macropomum
TGTTAATTTATTAGAACTTCATTCTGGATGTTAATTTTATTAGAACTTCATTCTGGATGTTAATTTTATTAGAACTTCATTCTGGGTGTTAATTTTATCAGAACTTCATTCTGGATGTTAATTATTCTATTAGGACTCTCAGATGTGCTCAAACAGGTAAATTAATCATTCTGAGTGAAATAACTCACGTGTTTTCGTCTGCGATTACTCCGGCCACCGTGTCGAAGAACAGCATTGCCTGGAAAACACAAACACATATTTCCATATATTTCCATACATTTCCATGCATTTCCATACTCTTTCATAAGTGCTGCTTTTATTACTCACAATACGTCTGTTATTGCTCATTCAGGCTAATATAAATTATACAGGAATCATAAATTATGTAGGGATATTTAACATTATATATCAGTCAGTAAAGCCCTGCTTAACTAGAACTCCTGGAGTATAACATGAAAACGTAAAATAATATGAAAATCAAATCGTTTGGTCTGATAACGGTTATCTGAATTTTTTTGCCCCTTAAATATCAGCAGGAAGTGACCGAAGAGGCCGAACCTGCTCGTATTTCCACTGTTTCTGATTGAGAACAGTAGCCGAAGACTGGGACAGAGTCAGCAGGGAATTCCTGGGAATCAGAGTGGCCATTGAGTTCGGAATGTTGTTCACAACAGCGTCAGAAGAAGCGTTCACAGTGATGATCTGCAGGAGAGAGAGAGGTGTTATTAACCAGTTATAACACCTACAGCTCTGACAGTGAGAGAATCACTACACGCTGCTTTACTCAGATCAGACAGTCCTGATGTACGAATATATGAATAATGTACGGATCAATGTATGAATGAATGTGTGTGTTTGTGTGTGTATGTTTGTTTGTGTGTGTGTGTGTGTGTGTATGTGTGTATGTTTGTGTGTGTGTGTGTGTGTATGTTTGTGTGTGTGTGTGTGTGTATGTGTGTGTGTGTGTGTACGTATGAGTGTATGTGTGTATGTGTGTGTGTATGTGTGTGTGTGTGTGTGTACGTATGAGTGTATGTGTGTGTGTGTGTGTGTGTGTGTGTGTGTGTGTGTGTACGTATGAGTGTGTGTGTGTGTGTGTGTGTGTGTGTGTGTGTATGTATGTATGTGTGTATGTGTGTGTACGTATGAGTGTGTATGTGTGTGTATGAGTGTATGTTTGTGTATGTACTTATTATTGTGTATGTATGTGTGTGTATGAGTGTGTGTGCGTGTGTGTGTATGTTTGTGTGTGTGTGTGTGTATGTGTGTGTACGTATGAGTGTATGTGTGTATGAGTGTATGTTTGCGTATGTGTACGTATGAGTGTATATGTGTATATGTGTATGTATACTGTATAAGTGTATGAGGTACCTGGTTGACGATGCTCTGCTGGACCACGGTGGGTGCTGTGATGATGTTGGTCACGAAGCTCTGTGATTGGATGACAGTCATGAGCGTACGTGGATCAACGGTGTAGAAGATGGTGGAGGGGAGGCCGCTCACTAACGTCCCCAATTTCAGCAACGAGTCAGAGGAGGAGATCTACACCATCACGACCACCACCACCAGGGGGAGACAGAGAGAGATACAGAGAGAGAGAGAATATGTGTAACATACTGTACATATTATATATAAGATACTGTATCAAACCTGTGTTCCTCTAACTGCACTCTTCTGACCAGCATATCATAATTCCACTGACAAACAACACATATGTGGATTTATTCTACTGTAATAAACACCTACTGACCAGATAAACGGCCTTTTAAATACACACTGCTGTGTGACTGAGGTGACTAAGCGTAATAATGTTTATACACTGCTGTGAATAAAAGTTTTAAAAATTCAAATTCCATGTTATTATTGACTTTCTGAGTGTATATAAGTGACATATATTCTACAGAGACACACTACTGCACGTTTAATACACACTCATTGTTTATTTACTGAGTTTAACACATTAAAAAATAAAACACACTAAAATAAAATAATAATAGCAACAACAGCAACAACAGTAATAATAATAATAATAATAATAATAATACCTTGTAGAATCCCGAGGAGAGCAGGGTTTGGATGATGACCATGGCTTGACCTTGACTCCAGCCCACCACACTGCTGAGGATACTGAGGGAGGACAAGAGGACAGATGGGGGGGTGTTGGTGATCTGACCGGTGCTCAGGCCAACGCTGGAGTTCCCCAGAGCCGTGATAGACGAATTCGTTAGAGAACCCACGTTCTGCGCCAGAGCAGCAGATACCTAGAGCCACAAACATCCAGCATCAACCACAATAATCTCACAGACTATCATACAATCATAAAAACTGTTAAATTATCGTCACATTATTAATCTAAAACTGTCAGATTATCAATTTTTTAATCTAAAACTGTGAGATCATCAATTTATTAATAAAAAACTGTTAGATTATCATCAAATTATTAATCTAAAACTGTCAGATTATCATCAATTTATTAATTTCAATCTCAGATTAATAATAT
>NW_023494808.1:7500-27500 GCF_904425465.1 Colossoma macropomum
GAATACGTACAGTGGGGTCTATGGTGTGTGTAAATATGTACAGTGGGGTCTATGGTGTGTGTAAATAAGTACAGTAGGGTCTATAGTGTGTGTAAATACATATAGTGGGGTCTATAGTGTGTGTAAATATGTACAGTGGGGTCTATAGTGTGTGGAAATACGTACAGTGGGGTCTATAGTGTGTGGAAATATGTACAGTGGGGTCTATAGTGTGTGTAAATACGTACAGTGGGGTCTATAGTGTGTAAATAAGTACAGTAGGGTCTATGGTGTGTGTAAATACGTACAGTGGGGTCTATGGTGTGTGGAAATATGTACAGTGGGGTCTATAGTGTGTGTAAATACGTACAGTGGGGTCTATAGTGTGTGTAAATACGTACAGTGGGGTCTATGGTGTGTGTAAATACGTACAGTAGGGTCTATGGTGTGTGTAAATACGTACAGTAGGGTCTATGGTGTGTGTAAATACGTACAGTGGGGTCTATAGTGTGTGTACATACGTACAGTGGGGTCTGTAGTGTGTGTAAATACGTACAGTGGGGTCTATAGTGTGTGTAAATACGTACAGTGGGGTCTATGGTGTGTGTGAATACGTACAGTGGGGTCTATAGTGTGTGTAAATACGTACAGTGGGGTCTATGGTGTGTGTGAATACGTACAGTGGGGTCTATAGTGTGTGTAAATACGTACAGTGGGGTCTATAGTGTGTGTAAATACGTACAGTGGGGTCTATAGTGTGTGTGAATACGTACAGTGGGGTCTATAGTGTGTGTGAATACGTACAGTGGGGTCTATAGTGTGTGTAAATACGTACAGTGGGGTCTACAGTGTGTGTAAATACGTACAGTGGGGTCTACGGTGTGTGTGAATACGTACAGTGGGGTCTATGGTGTATGTAAATACGTACAGTGGGGTCTATAGTGTGTGTAAATACGTACAGTGGGGTCTATAGTGTGTGTAAATACGTACAGTGGGGTCTATAGTGTGTGTAAATACGTACAGTGGGGTCTATGGTGTGTGTAATACGTACAGTGGGGTCTATAGTGTGTGTAAATACGTACAGTGGGGTCTATAGTGTGTGTAAATACGTACAGTGGGGTCTATGGTGTATGTAATACGTACAGTGGGGTCTATAGTGTGTGTGAATACGTACAGTGGGGTCTATGGTGTGTGTAAATACGTACAGTGGGGTCTATGGTGTATGTAAATACGTACAGTGGGGTCTATAGTGTGTGTGAATACGTACAGTGGGGTCTATGGTGTGTGTAAATACGTACAGTGGGGTCTATAGTGTGTGTAAATACGTACAGTGGGGTCTATAGTGTGTGTAAATACGTACAGTGGGGTCTATGGTGTGTGTAAATACGTACAGTGGGGTCTATAGTGTGTGTAAATACGTACAGTGGGGTCTATAGTGTGTGTAAATACGTACAGTGGGGTCTATGGTGTATGTAAATACGTACAGTGGGGTCTATGGTGTGTGTGAATACGTACAGTGGGGTCTATGGTGTATGTAAATACGTACAGTGGGGTCTATGTCAGTGCAGAGCAGCTTCAGTGATTCTGCAATGCTCGTTGCTTGACTGCTGTTGAGGGCCATAAACGCAGCGGCAGGTGCAGAGCAGCGGAAGAGTGGGGGCAGCCTACACACAAACACAAACACAAACAGACATAAACAAACCAAATGTAAACAAAGAAGCAAATAAACAAAACCTTATACAACACAATTATGTGTCCATTTTGAGAGATGATTTCATCTGTAAGTTTGATTAATACTGCGATGTACACTTAATTACAAAGTTCAAAGTGCTCACATTTTCCATCCCAGTAACACCATTAGAATATTATCACCTTGTGGGCTCGTTGCAATATTACTATATCTTTTATAATGATGATTATGTTATGCATAGACAGCATAGAACACACTGTAAACAGCAGTTTACAGTGGGGCGTTTTTCTGGACAAACTCCAGTTGATTTGCATATTACCCAGCATCCTGTGCCAGACAGAAAGTGTACGTTATAATCTTT
Source organism: Colossoma macropomum (assembly GCF_904425465.1). Lineage (NCBI taxonomy): Eukaryota > Metazoa > Chordata > Actinopteri > Characiformes > Serrasalmidae > Colossoma > Colossoma macropomum. The sequence goes on from NW_023494808.1 coordinate 9,531, forward strand.
GCCCCATTCTAATCTATTGTTCAAACTGAATGGTTAAATAAAGGAGAGGTCTTTAAAAAATAAAGCCAGGATGCTTAAAGATCTCTGTAATGAGCTATAATGTAACTCACAGGGTGGCGCTGAAGGAGGGGCTGAACTCGTACAGCAGCTGCACGTACAACGCCGTGACGTTGGAAGGGACGGAGAATTCGCTGAAGAGCTGCAGATTCTTCAGGTCCACTGTAAAGATCTCCAGCTGGAACAGTAAAAAAACCTCATTCAGTTCACTGTGATCAGATTAAAGCAGTCCCACACTGCAGCGACCGACACTAACAGTCATTATTAGCAGACAAAGGTCAGCATGTCCAAAGTCATGTAATTTTATAATAACATAATAAAAATAAAGAAAAATAAAAATAGAACTACAAAATACAAAACCACAAAATAAAATAAATAAATATAAATTCTATAAACACAAAAAAAGTTTAAAAAATCAATCATCGGGTTAAAACACTCCCTCACTGCACGGATCTGCAGCATCAGTTAACCCTTCATTTAGCTGCAGTGCTATACAAATGATTTCAATCTCATAGTTCAGTGAAACAAGTGGAGAAATTGTGTGGAAAGGACTCTAAACTGCCATTCAGTACCACTTACTGTATTTTATTATGAATTTGATGGAAAGTTACTGTCCTGTTTTGCCGAAAGAAACCATTCTTTACATGATTTGTAGAACCGTTACTGTACTCAGGATTGAGCTGTTTAGAGAGGACATGTTAACCTAAATACAATTAGAAAATCGACAACAACATGGAATTTGACCAGAGACACCCATATATATATATACATATATATATATATATATATATATATATACACATATATATATATATATATATATATATATATATATATATATATATACACATATATATATATATATATATATATATATATATATATATATATATATCAACGAAAAACAGAAATTTGGGCCATTTCTTATATGTTTATAAATATATATTATTATTATGAAACATAATTAAGTTCTTTGCTATTTACTTTGAAAAACATTTGCCAGTGCAGACTTTCACAGAGTGGTAAACCCCTCTGCATTTATTAAATTAAATATAGGGTATACATTATTTTGCACACCATTGCATTCTGTTTTTACAGCAAAGCATCCCAATGTTTTTGAAAATGCTGATATGTATGTGTACATGGCCACGCCCCTGCATTTCAGAGCAGGACGTGAGGCTGCAACCCTGTCCCTCATGGCCACATGGTGAGCAGTTAGATCCCATTGTTTTGAAGTAAATGAGTCCCAAAGTCTGAAAATCAGTGTGGAACATTAAGAATCATCATATTTTCTGCAGTTCAGCACTTTTTAGTGTTTTAATGATAAATATGATGATTTTCTGTGTGAACAGCTGTTCAGAGCTGTGTTTGCTGGTCATGAACTGCTGAGTTTCTGAGCTCAAAATGAGCTAAAATTATCACTGAAACAGTCACTACTGAAACAGTTACTACTGAAACAGTCACTACTGAAACAGTGACTACTGAAACAGTCACTACTGAAACAGTGACTACTGAAACAGACACTACTGAAACAGACGCTACTGAAACAGTCACTACTGAAACAGTCGCTACTGAAACAGTCACTACTGAAACAGTCACTACTGAAACAGACACTACTGAAACAGACACTACTGAAACAGTTACTACTGAAACAGTCACTACTGAAACAGTGACTACTGAAACAGACACTACTGAAACAGACGCTACTGAAACAGTCACTACTGAAACAGTCACTACTGAAACAGTCACTACTGACACAGTCACTACTGAAACAGACGCTACTGAAACAGACACTACTGAAACAGACACTACCGAAACAGTCACTACTGAAAGAAACACTACTGAAACAGCTGAAACAAACACTACTGAAACAGTCACTACTAAAACAGACACTACTCAGTCATTACTGAAACAGTCACTACCAAAACAGTCACTACTGAAAGAGACACTACTGAAACAGCCACTACCGAAACAGACACTACTCAAAGAGTCACTACTGAAACAGTCACTACCAAAACAGTCACTACTAAAACAGACACTACTCAAACAGTTACTACTGAAACAGTCACTACCAAAACAGTCACTACCGAAACAGACACTACCGAAACAGTCACTACTGAAACAGACACTACTGACACAGCCACTACTGAAACAGACACTACTGAAAGAAACACTACTGAAACAGCTGAAACAAACACTACTGAAACAGACACTACTGAAACAGTCACTACTGAAACAGACACTACTGACACAGTCACTACCGAAACAGACACTACTGAAACAGACACTACTGAAACAGACACTACTGAAAGAAACACTACTGAAACAGCTGAAACAGACACTACTGAAACAGTCACTACTGAAACAGTCACTACTGAAACAGACACTACTGAAACAGACACTACTGATAGTCACTACTAAAACAGACACTACTGAAACAGACACTACTGAAACAGTCACTACTGATACAGTCACTACTGAAACAGACACTACTGACACAGCCACTACTGAAACAGACACTACTGAAACAAACACTACTGAAACAGCTGAAACAGATGCTACTGAAACAGTCACTACTAAAACAGACACTACTCAGTCACTACTGAAACAGTCACTACCGAAACAGTCACTACTGAAACAGACACTACTGAAACAGTCACTACTGAAACAGACATTACTGAAACAGACACTACTGAGACAGTCACTACTGACACAGTCACTACTGAAACAGACACTACTGAAATATCGTAAAGTTATCGTAAAGTATCAGTTCAGTTTCTGAGCTCAAAATGAGCTAAAATTATCACTGAAACAGTCACTACTGAAACAGTTACTACTGAAACAGTCACTACTGAAACAGTGACTACTGAAACAGTCACTACTGAAACAGTGACTACTGAAACAGACACTACTGAAACAGACGCTACTGAAACAGACACTACTGAAACAGACACTACCGAAACAGTCACTACTGAAAGAAACACTACTGAAACAGCTGAAACAAACACTACTGAAACAGTCACTACTAAAACAGACACTACTCAGTCATTACTGAAACAGTCACTACCAAAACAGTCACTACTGAAAGAGACACTACTGAAACAGCCACTACCGAAACAGACACTACTCAAAGAGTCACTACTGAAACAGTCACTACCAAAACAGTCACTACTAAAACAGACACTACTCAAACAGTTACTACTGAAACAGTCACTACCAAAACAGTCACTACCGAAACAGACACTACCGAAACAGTCACTACTGAAACAGACACTACTGACACAGCCACTACTGAAACAGACACTACTGAAATATCGTAAAGTTATCGTAAAGTATCAGTTCAGTTTCTGAGCTCAAAATGAGCTAAAATTATCACTGAAACAGTCACTACTGAAACAGTTACTACTGAAACAGTCACTACTGAAACAGTGACTACTGAAACAGTCACTACTGAAACAGTGACTACTGAAACAGACACTACTGAAACAGACGCTACTGAAACAGTCACTACTGAAACAGATGCTACTGAAACAGTCACTACTGAAACAGTCACTACTGAAACAGACACTACTGAAACAGTTACTACTGAAACAGTCACTACTGAAACAGTGACTACTGAAACAGACACTACTGAAACAGACGCTACTGAAACAGTACTGAAACACTACTGAAACAGCCACTACCGAAACAGACACTACTCAAAGAGTCACTACTGAAACAGTCACTACCAAAACAGTCACTACTGAAAACAGACACTACTCAAACAGTTACTACTGAAACAGTCACTACCAAAACAGTCACTACCGAAACAGACACTACCGAAACAGTCACTACTGAAACAGACACTACTGACACAGCCACTACTGAAACAGACACTACTGAAACAGTACACTCAGCTGAAAAGACAAAATTATCTGAAACAGTCACTACTGAAACAGTCACTACTGAAACAGACACTACTGAAACAGTGACTACTGAAACAGTCACTACTGAAACAGTCACTACTGAAACAGACACTACTGAAACAGACGCTACTGAAACAGTCACTACTGAAACAGATGTTACTGAAACAGTCACTACTGAAACAGACACTACTGAAACAGACACTACTGAAACAGTCACTACTGAAACAGTGACTACTGAAACAGACACTACTGAAACAGACACTACTGAAACAGTCACTACTGAAACAGTCACTACTGAAACAGTCACTACTGACACAGTCACTACTGAAACAGACGCTACTGAAACAGACACTACTGAAACAGACACTACCGAAACAGTCACTACTGAAAGAAACACTACTGAAACAGCTGAAACAAACACTACTGAAACAGTCACTACTGAAAACAGACACTACTCAGTCATACTGAAACAGTCACTACGAAACAGTCACTACGAAACAGTCACTACTGAAACAGACACTACTGAAACAGACACTACCGAAACAGACACTACTCAAAGAGTCACTACTGAAACAGTCACTACCAAAACAGTCACTACTGAAAACAGACACTACTCAAACAGTTACTACTAAACAGTCACTACCAAAACAGTCACTACCGAAACAGACACTACCGAAACAGTCACTACTGAAACAGACACTACTGACACAGTCACTACTGAAACAGACACTACTGAAATATCGTAAAGTTATCGTAAAGTATCAGTTCAGTAGAATCATCCATATATACGTACATATCTGGCCAATAACTGTGTTTTGCCAGTAAAACACTATAATCATTTCAACAAATGCAAACAAAAAGTCAAAATCAATAAGAATGTTGTTTATTTTTTTAAAGTATTCTCTTTCTTGTGAACTGGTAAGAAAAAACAAGTTTGCTACCAGACATCACACGAATTTTCCTTCCATTTTTCCCTTTTCTCTGACTGTAGTCTCTCCTAATTAACGTGTATGTTTTTCTTAATCTCAATAAACATTAAAATGTCAGAAAGGTTTAAGGGAAGAACTCTGACGGGACCTTCACTTTGACAGTGTAAGAACTATAGAGCGGATCTTCTCACCGCTGTGCCTCCAAACATCACCAGGTCATTAACGCTGATGAAGGTGATGAAGACCCCAATGTAGTCCACGAACCAGGAGGTGGAGCTCAGCACTGGGTCTGAGGAGTTGTAGCATTTGGGGGTGGAGCCTACAGGAGCACAGACATCAATCAGATCCACATGTATTATGAATCACTGACACTCATTCTGAATAAAAGTATGTACATGAATGGATTGATTACAGTTTCCCTCAGAGACCAGAGACCTAAACTAATAGATGTGAGCTGATCCAAGCTTTGATAGCTAAGTTAGCACTGTAGCTTACACTGCTAGCTACTGTAGCATAGCTTAGTTAGGCCTACTCTGAGAGATTTGATTACATTGCTAGCTAGCTAACACTATAGCTTACAATGCTAATTACTGTAGCATAGCTGAGGTTTCCTAAAGCAATATGCTAACATAGTTAGCTAGACAGCTGACACTGCTAGCTAATGAGCACAGCTAAAACTACTCTAAAGAATTAGCCATCACATAAATAGACAATGCACTACAGAAATTCTGCTGTGTATATGTAAAATAATTATCACACAAATTAATTATATTTAATTGCAGAATCGGGGAATCAGAGACGTACCTGTACTCAGGTAAGCCTGGATGGTGTTGTAGACGTCCTGCTGGGTGAAATCTACACTGTTGTAGTTATAGTTCCCCATCACTGACACACTGGAAAGAAAACAGGAAGATTCTCACAGGTTTCTACAGGTGTCCCAGGTGGTTGCTAAGGTTTTACACACCACGTTATTCCACAGCAATGGAGAATTCTCCAATCTGATTCTGGTTAAACTTGCCTTTACATGCACTTAATAATCTGATAACTGCAGAAAATCAGATTCTGTCAGTGATCCGATCAACAAGTTTACATGCACAGATAATGTGAAACTCCAGGTCTACATGAGTCAGACAGTAATCAGATTTCTGCTTCGCAACCAGCCAATAAACTCACAGAATCAGATGTGGCGTAAACGTAACATAAAGCTCAGCACCAATGCACCGCGTTACTTTTATCATCTAGAAGCGTCTCGCGGTGACGCTGCTCGCTTATTTCCAGTACTGCCGTCTGTTTTCGCACATGCTCACTCTGAGAAATCCGAAAGAAATCAGAGTGAGTTTACATGCACTGAGAAATCTGATTACTGAGCTAAAATTCAGCCTCTTCATCAGATTTCTTAATCAGATTTCTAGATCAGAGTATGGTGTTTACAGGACCATTTGAATAATCGGATAACTGCAGAAATCTGATAATGATTGGATTAGTGAGTGCATGTAAATGCATGTGTACAGCTACACATTTAGGAACAACAACTGCTCTGGCTTTAAAACATCTTACAGTCTTTAGCTCTTAAAAGTGCAGAAATGTTTACTTCATGCAAGGTTATAGTTGCTTTAAGATTTCTTGGACTGTAATGTAATTTTTACAGCTTTACACACTAAAACGTTGCACACTATGAGTTGCCTGCAACTTAATTTCTGTGCAAATTTAAAATTGCATACAGCAACTCGTCAACTATTAAAGTTACATGCAACACATTGTCATTTCATAGATAATCAAACAGAGCAACACTTTCTGTTTACGTACAACTTGCGGAAGGCAAGGCAGGAGGCACCACTGAGCTGGGTGGGGCTGATGAGCTGAGAGCTGAGGAAGGGCAGGTACTGAGCCAGTCTGACATTAAACCACTGAGCCACCTCATCCTGAGACGAGGCGCTGAGAGCACGAGACCAAACGCACCCCAACGTCTGTCTGCCCACAGCTGCAGATACAACTGGCTCCTGCACAGAGAAACAGAGGGAAATACAATTCTATTAGTCTATTAGGTGGTCACCTCATCTTCAAGTAATCTGGGAAACTGATACTTTTGGGTCTGTGCTGCGACAGTGATGATGTCAGCAGTGCATGTTTTCAAAACAAGCTCTAATCTCTCCCATTTCAGTACTTAACTGAAACAGACAGAACAGGGAGACCCTGTCAGATTATGTGAATGTATCCAATCTGCAGTATGTAAAATGTGGTTCACAGCTTCTGGAGCAAAGTCCGCAGGTCACTGAGCTTTTCTTAATATTAGATCCCCCACAGGTCCTGTTTGATTAATGGTTGTATTACAGGCCGTGGGCTTGATTTGATGTTTTTAACAGAAACACGGTTAAATGAATGTAGTGCTGAAAGCGTACTGAGTCGGCTCCACCAAACTTCATAGATATCTCGTTTCTTAAGAAAGGTGGATGTGTAGCTGCTCTATTTGATAATTTTGTCCAATGCAGTTATCATTTACTCATTTCACGTCCTTTGAGTATCTTTGTGTGGTTCTGAAAGAGGCACCAAAAATATTACCAGTAATGTGTAAATCGTAATCTTTCATTTCCACTGATTTTGATCATTTTGTTCTTTTTGATCATCACACTGTTATGGCCCACTCTGGATGTGGTTATCTCAAAGGGTCTCACCATATCAGCCACTGTTAAGGACGTCACTCTGTCAGATCATTGCTGTGTTTTTACTGAAATGTGGACCTCACTAAACATTGACAGCACAGCTACACTATTCATGAGCAAAATGTGCTGCAGCATGAAAACCAACCTGTTAGAGCAGCTTTCAGCTCAGTTTAAACACCGTTAGCTCTACTGCACTTCTCTCCTCTAACGGCACTATTATCATCTTTTCATTTTTAGTCTTATTTTTAATTTCATTATTCATTTACAGTCTTTTAAGGTCACATGTTTTTAATTTCTTCTCTCCTTTACCTTGTTACTTTTTAAAATTTAATTTGAATTATCTTAGCATTTCATCATTTTTCAAGCTCTTTGAATAATTGCAGTGTATGAAAGGTGCTGTATAAATAAACTTCAAGCTTGTTATTTAGTATCTACTATTCATTATTCAGTATTTACTTTAAATTATTCAATATCTACTTTAATTGTTCAGTATCTACTATGAATTATCCAGTATCTGCTTTAATTGTTCAGTATCTACTATGAATTATCAGTATCTGCTTTAATTATTCAGTATCTACTTTAATTATTCAGTATCTACTATGAATTATTCAGTATCTCCTATCAATTATTCAGTATCTGCTTTATTCAGTATCTCCTATGAATTATACAGTATCTACTATGAATTATTCAGTATCTACTATGAATTATTCAGTATCTCCTATCAATTATTCAGTATCTGCTTTATTCAGTATCTCCTATGAATTATACAGTATCTACTATGAATTATCCAGTATCTGCTTTAATTGTTCAGTATCTACTATGAATTATTCAGTATCTGCTTTAATTGTTCAGTATGTACTATGAACTATTCAGTATCTGCTTTAATTATTCAGTATCTACTATGAATTATTCAGTATCTCCTATCAATTATTCAGTATCTGCTTTATTCAGTATCTCCTATGAATTATACAGTATCTACTATGAATTATTCAGTATCTACTATGAATTATCCAGTATCTGCTTTAATTGTTCAGTATGTACTATGAACTATTCAGTATCTGCTTTAATTATTCAGTATCTACTATGAATTATTCAGTATCTACTATGAATTATCCAGAATCTGCTTTAATTGTTCAGTATCTACTATGAATTATTCAGTATTTGCTTTAATTATTCAGCATCTGCTTTAATTATTCACTATCTCCTATGAATTATTCAGTATCATTTATGAATTGTTCAGTATCTACTATGAATTATCCAGTATCTACTATGAATTATCCAGTATCTGCTTTAATTATTCAGTATCTACTATGAATTATTCAGTATCTGCTTTAATTGTTCAGTATGTACTATGAACTATTCAGTATCTGCTTTAATTATTCAGCATCTGCTTTAATTATTCACTATCTCCTATGAATTATTCAGTATCATTTATGAATTGTTCAGTATCTACTATGAATTGTTCAGTATCTACTATGAATTGTTCAGTATCTACTATGAATTATCCAGTATCTACTATGAATTATCCAGTATCTGCTTTAATTATTCAGTATCTGCTTTAATTATTCAGTATCTGCTATCGTGTACTGCTGCCTTACGTTCTGCAGGTACTCTGGCGTCCTCTGGTAGTTGTTGAAGATCTCACAGAGCTGTGTCTGGTTGTTGATGGTGCTGGTTCGACTGAGGAAGCTGTAGAGCTCAGCTGTAGAAATGGAGTTCAGCAGCTACACAGCAGAGAGACGAAACACACTGATCAATGACTGATTCATCAACAATAAACTCAACACTAACACAGCACTGCTTAACCAGGAGTCAGTGTTGTCCACCTCATAATGGAGCTGCAGCGGCCAAGATGAGGATGGAGACCCCTGTACCTTAGCCCCCTTTGGCTTGTGCTGTGTAACTTAGCTGATTGTGATGGTTGAGCTGTTTGATTGACAGCTGCTCTTACCTCTGGTAGACGGGCGGGAGGCATGAGGGACAGGAAGTCAGGGAGTGAAGGGAACTGGAAACTCATGAAGGACGACTGCAGATATGAGTAGAAACTCCCACTAAGATAGCAGCGCAGTGGCTCAGGGACTGTAGGACACAAGCAGAGAGATGGATGGATGAAGAGATGAACTGAATTAATGAATCAACAATAGATTATTGGAAGCATGGATGGGGGGTAAATGGTTTTATGGATGGGTGGATAGATGGATGGCTTAAAGCTCAAATGAAGGATGGAAATGAATGACTATGCATAGATGAATGTATTTTAATACAGTGCAGGATGGACTGATGGTAGAATGGATGGATGGATGGATGGATGGATGGATGGATGGATGATGGATGGACAGATGGATGATGGATGGACAGATGGATGGATGGATGGATGGATGGATGGGTGGATGGATGGATGGATGGATGATGGATGGACAGATGGATGATGGATGGACAGATGGATGGATGGATGGGTATATGGATGATGGATGGATGGATGGATGGATGGATGGATGGATGATGGATGGACAGATGGATGATGGATGGACAGATGGATGGATGGATGGATGGATGGATGGGTGGATGAATGAATGGATGTATGAATGGATGGATGGATGGATGGATGGATGAATGGATGGATGGATGGATGGATGGATGGATAGGGAATGTTTATAAGTATGTAGACGGTACCTTGGAGTGAGGTGAAGATCTGACTGTAGATGGCCTCCCGTGTCTTAGTACTGAAACTGGAGTAGGAGGAATTCAGCAGCGCCACCCTGTGTTCAAACACATGAAGCCACTCATATACATAATCCATATGAGAACAGGTAGGGGCCGTATTACATCACTATATATACATATAAGTACGTGTAATTGAGTGTGTGACAGTAGATCTTACGCCTGCTGGCTGATCTGGCAGGTTCTGCTCTGCACGATCCTGAAGTACTGGAGAACCTGAGCAGGTGTGATGGCTGATATGAATGGGGGCAGGTTGGTACTGATCCAAACCTGCACCTGAGCATCTGGCACTGCAGGGTCCGTCAGGTTCGCCCTGTCTAACACCTGCTGCAGGAAAGCTTGCTTGACCTCGACAGTGAGCTGCCCACCCTGAGACTGACACAATCATAATAAGACACTTTTATCATACAACACATTTAAAAGACATTCAGTCCATTAGAAAACACACACACTACAGACCAAGACATAACAGGTGAAAATATGATAAATACAGAAGATGAAAACGAGATCGTTAGAGTTTTGGTTTGTCTAGTAAGTGATCAGCATGTCAGTTTGCTTTCTACAGATTTCAGGCACATCAAGTCATTTTTTAAACTAAATTATTCTGCATCTGCAATTAAACATACACTTATCTGGTACACAACACACAGAGTTTACTGGGTTACAATCCACAATCCAATGAGTAAAACATTATTAACTAAAATATTCCGATTATATAATTGTTGTATGGTCTATCTTTGTCCTTCTTGTTGTCTTGTTGTGTGTTGTCCCTTGTGGGGTGTATTTTAACAGAACATAGTTCATATTATATATAGTATAAAATTATAATACATTATAATTTAGCTTAGAACTAGGAATTATGAAGTAAAATGATATTTTATGTGGTCATTAAATTTTTCATGTATGTACTCATATGTTTTAAATATGTGGTGATGTATATTTTATAGTATGGTGTAGTTTAGTATAGTATAGTTTAGTCTGGCATATCTTAGAATAGAGTAATTTAGTGTAGTGTAGTTTAGTGTGGTATATTTACGTATGGTGTAATTTAGTATGGTATACGTTAGTAAAGTGTAGTTTAGTGTGTTAATTTTTAGTATGGTATATTTTAGTGTAGTATAATTTAGTACGGTATAGGTTAGTATGGTGTATTTTAATGTAGTGTTCTTTAGTATGGTATATGTTGGTATGGTATATTTTAGTATGGTATATGTTGGTATGGTATATTTTAATGTAGAGTTCTTTAGTATGGTATAGGTTAGTGTAGTGTAATTTAGTATGGTATATTTTAGTGTAGTGTAATTTAGTATGGTAAACTTTAGTGTCGTGTAATTTAGTATGGTATAATTTAATGTAGTGTTCTTTAGTATGGTATATGTTGGTATGGTATATTTTAGTATGGTATATGTTGGTATGGTATATTTTAGTATAGTATATGTTGGTATGGTGTATTTTAATGTAGAGTTCTTTAGTATGGTATATTTTAGTGTAGTGTAATTTAGTATGGTATATTTTAGTGTAGTGTAATTTAGTATGGTATATTTTAGTATGGTGTATTTTAATGTAGTGTTCTTTAGTATGGTATAGGTTAGTGTAATTTAGTATGGTATATTTTCATGTAGTGTTCTTTAGTATGGTATATTTTAGTATGGTGTATTTTAATGTAGTGTTCTTTAGTATGGTATAGGTTAGTGTAGTGTAATTTAGTATGGTATATGTTGGTATGGTATATTTTAATGTAGAGTTCTTTAGTATGGTATATTTTAGTATGGTATATTTTAATGTAGAGCTCTTTAGTATGGTATATTTTAGTATGGTATACTTTAGTGTCGTGTAATTTAGTATGGTATATTTTAATGTAGAGTTCTTTAGTATGGTATATTTTAGTATGGTATATTTTAATGTAGAGTTCTTTAGTATGGTATATTTTAGTATGGTATATTTTAATGTAGAGTTCTTTAGTATGGTATATTTTAATGTAGAGTTCTTTAGTATGGTATATTTTAGTGTAATTCAGTATGGTATATTTTAATGTAGTGTATATTTATGTAATGTTATTTAGTATGGTATGGGTTAGTATGGTATATTTTAGTATGATATATGTTAGTATGGCATATTTTAATACAGTGTCATTCAGCAGGGTGCGTGTTAGTATGGTATATGTTGGTATGGTGTATTTTAGTGTAGTGTATTGTAATATGGTATAATATGGTAGTATGGTAAATAAAACTTACACTCAGTGCTGCAGACAGAGTGGAGAAGAACACAGAAAGCTCAGAATCTGGGACATACTTCATCAGCGGGTCCACCTGAGCAGGGGTGCTGAGCAGACCAGGTGAGCTGGCCACCTGAGCCAACTGACCCAGAGTTAATCTGTCCAGAACATCCAGCTACACAACACAACACAACACAAACACATATATCAATCACATGTATATTATAGAAGTGCAGGAACACAGAATAAATAATATATAAGAAAATAAGCGTATGCATATGTATGGTGGTGATTCCACACCAGCTATGATCTGTCTGTTCATGTCAGAGATTCAACAAAAACAACAAAACACTAACAATAACATTTTGATGGAAATAAAGTAATTTTATGCGAATTACTGCTCTTATCAGGTTAATTTACTGGAGGATATACACTGACTACACTTTGTACAATATTTTATACATCTTTAAAATGTAATCTTTCAATTATTTTTGAAATAATATTTAATAATAGTAGGTAGTTTGTAGTACTAAACTTATGAATTATAATTCTAAAGGCAATATTTGAAATTATACCTTGAGTTGAATTTTTTTAACATTAATGCAATTTCCAAATATTTCAACACCTGTGTAACTTCAAACTTTTAATACAAAGAAATGCAAGAAATGTAAGAACGCTACATTAAACCTTATTTATGCAAAAGTTATGATTGGGTATAAAAATGGCATCTCAGAGAGGCGGAGTCTTTCAGAAGTAAAGATGAGGGGGGGATTACCACTGTGTGAAAGACTGCACTATCAAATAGTGCAACAATTCAAGAATAACGTTTCTCAACATAAAAATAACAAAGAACTTTAGCTTTTCATCATCTACGGTGCATAATATCATTAAAAGATTCAGAGCATCTGGAGAAATCTCTGTATGTAAGGGACAAAGCCAAAAACCAGTGTTTGCTGGCTGTGATCTTTGGGCCCTCAGACAGCACTGCATTAAAAACAGACATGATTCTGTAGTGGAAATCACTGCATGGGCTCAGAAACACTTCTGAAACCACTGTCTGTGAAAACAGTTCATCACTGCATCCACAAATGCAAGTTAAAACTCTAAAATGCAAAGAAAAAAACAAATATAAACAGGATCCAGAAACGCTGCCACCTTCTCTGGGCCTGAGCTCATTTAAAATGGACTGAGGGGAAGTGGAAAAGTGTCCTGTGGTCCGACGAATCAACATTTGAAACTCTTTTTGGAAATCATGGACACTGTGTCCTCCGGACTAAAGACCACTCAGCTTGTTATCAGTGCACAGTTCTAAAGCCAGTATTCATGATGGTATAGGGGGGCATTAGTGCGCATGGCATGGGTGACGTGCACATCTGTGAAGGCTCCATTAATGCTGAACTATATAAAAATGTTTTGGCAACATATGCTGCCATCCAGACAACGTCTTTTTCAGGGAAGGCCGGTGTGGAATGACCCTCATGTATGTCTATTGTATGTATGTTGTACCGGCTTGAAGTTGGGGTTGAGTCTCTGAAGGGCAGTGAGAGACGCGAAGGCAGAGAAAGGCCCGAAATTCATGCTCAGCCAATCAGAGCTACTCATTCCAGCAGAACAGCCTAATAATAAAGAAACGAAAACAATACACTGAATTAAAACTCCCAAAACTAACAAAAAACAACTGTAAACACACACATACACAGGACTGCAATGTCTAAGACTGAACTTTGGAGGTGTTTCTGCAGATTTACTGAAAATGAGTCTCCTGAAAAGAATGGAAGCTACTTTGACTCACTGACACTCACACAGCTGAGATTAGATGTAGCTGTGGAGGATTCTGGGTAGTTTTCTGTTAAATATGTGTTTCTTCACACTGAAGAAGGAATAACTTGTATTTAAAGGCTGGACGTTTGAACTGCACTGCAAAAAATGTCTGGTCAAGTAAAATGATCTTGTATCTAGTGATGAATATTTCTCCTGTTGAGATTGCTATAAGCTTAATTCAAGATTGTTTAACTTATTTCCAAACATTTTTACTTGTTTTGAGTAATTTTTTAAGTAAAATTATCTCACTATATTGGCAGAACATTTTGCTTGTTGTAGGAAATTAGCTTGAAACCAGCAACATTATCTGCCAGTAATGAGATAATTTTATTTAATATAAATCACTTAAAACGAATAAAATTTGTCTAGTAATAAACTAGATAATCATATAATAAGTGCACAACCATCTCAAAATGGGAGATGTTAGAAATATCAACTAGATTTAAGATCATTTCACTTGACAAGATACAAGTTTTTGCAGTGTGTAAATTAAATATATGCAGAGAAGCTTCTGTAAAGTAATACCACAAACGCAGTAAACGAACTATTTACTACAAGCACAACCTGAACTTCAAAAAGGACAGAAATACCATCACTCCAAACTCCAAACTCAAGGTCAGCGAGCAGAGGTTAAAGGGCTTAAGAATCTCCCCATTGACTTCTATTATACATGAGTTTAGAGTTGACGGGGTTTCTGTTCTGTAAGTTCAGGGAGACGCTGGAAAATTCCATTAACAGCCACCCGGAACACTATCGTACATTTACAGATGAAAGACGGTTAATGCAACATTAATTGTGTATCAAACCTGCAGTCTGGTTGAGGGAGAGGAAGACCTGGATGAAGTCGATCCAGATGTATATATTAGTGTCGCGGGACATGGCAGAAAACTGCTGACTGAAAATCTTAACACTACAGCAAAAACACAAGAACAAATGAATTTAAATACAAATGAATTTAGGAATTAAATTAGTGCGTCAATCTCAAATTTCACCATATTTCAGTTCAGCTATTTTTCATCTGATTCAGAATTATTATTAAAAAATTCTAAATACACAAATGTAACTGGAGGAACTGTTTACAGCGTTGAATATTAACTAAAAATGCTCGTATACATTAAAAATAATGCGTATTAAATTTTACATCATATATACTTACTGAACACTGCTATGATCAATTTGATCAGTTCCAACAATCCATAATCAGAGCCGTCAGATCAAAGTTTTACTCACACGCTCTGGAAGGAGGCACAGCTGAAGTCCTTGCTGGCCAGGCAGGACAGGAAGCGAGGTGAGGCGTAAGGTAAAAAGGGGCGGAGCCTCGTCTGGATCCAGCGCTGAATAAACGAACTGTTCCTGTAATTGGATGAGCTGAACGTGCCTAACGTCACTTCACCAATCATATCCAGCACAACCACCAGGGGGCGGGACCAGGGCAGGGTCTATGGAGAACCGAGAGAGAACCGCAATGACATCACTGCATGTCTGTTCTTGAAATAAGCTGTATTTTATTTTTATGAAAAGAAAAATCAACTTTACTCTGCATTTTCTAAATGTCAAACTCAAATCACTGCAGATTTTATTTTCAGTAAAATTCACCTCAAAGTGCCTTTTGAGTCAAATCTTATTTTAGTTCTGCATTTCCATTAGTTTCATTTACATTTCAGATAACTACATTTTTGTATCAAAACTTCATTACACAGCTTTTTTATTTATTAATCTTATTTCACTCCTCATTTTCTGTTTCACTCATAAAATTCACCCAAATTTTCAAATATATTTTTTTTATCTAAAATTCTCTCACTTTCTATTCTGAAAATATAAAACAAAGATATAAGAAGATTTAGCTCATATTTTTAAATCAAAATCACTCAAATTTACTCTAATTTAATATGAAATTAATTTAAATTTCATATCACACTGTATGTTACGTTGTTAAATTAAATCTGTTTGCCCTTGAATTTGTTCTCCAAGTCTTTGTAGCTTTTATAAAACAATAAAAACAATAAAAGAGAACAAGAGCAAGTAAAGTAGGTCTGTTTGTGAGTGTTGTTTACATTACCGTGTTTGTAAACAGGTCGAGGGCGGGGCCGAGGACGGGGTTGACATTTGTGATGAAGAGCTTCCAGGTCTCGTCTGACACCGTGCTGTTACCATGGAGATTACACATCAACACCGTCACCAAATCCTCCGGGGTCAAACCTATCAACTACACACACACACACACACACACACACACACACACACACACACACACCACATTTTATACATGCTCTTCTTTAAAAAACAGAAAGAAGTCTTAATAAAATATACAGTGTTCTAATAAAATGTACAACATCTGAACCAGCATATTCTGTAATACTGTACTTCTGCATAGGTTTACAGTGTAATGTTGTACCTCTGCACAGGCGTACTGTGTAATACTGAAGCTGCAGAGCTGACTGCTGTTACGTGGACCCAGTAGGTAGTTCATCAGCGCAGAACTTCAAAGCAGAATAAATAAAAAAATTACATTAATAAATGAATGATAATACAGAGACTTCTTACGCCGAAGAACATCATTGTTACAACTTACAAACATGGTTACTAAAAGAAAGCAGCTGCACTCCAGTCATAACGATGTTTATATATTTGAAGTTTCTACCAAAGGGGACCTTTATTATGCTTTTCCAGTTTTTTGTTTTTCCTTTAATGTGTTTTACCTCACTGCTCACCAGCCTTCTGGACCAGTTTGACCACCATGGAGCTTCTCACTGTACAACGTTGTACCAACCTCACCCTCATGATCTGACCCTCCTGCTGCTGCTGCATAAACTCAGACTATCTAATTAACCGTTGCTCCGCCTGTTTTTCCAGTTTTCCGCCTGTTTGCTATCCGGTGTGGTCCAGAGGAGGATGGGTTCCCCTTCTGAGTCTTGGTTCCTCTCAGTGTTTCTTCCTGTTTCTCTTAGGGAGTTTTTCCTTGCCACTGTCGCCACTGGCGACGCTCATGGGGGCTCGGACCCGGATTTTTCTGTAAAGTTGCTTTGTGACACACCTGTTGTGAAAAGTGCTACATAAACAAACTTTGACGTGACTTTGACATTTATCATTTCGTCCATGTAAACGTTCTGCAGCGTCCCAAAGCTCAGCGTTCCCTCCAGAGGGAGAACCTCTCTCCCACAGAACCCACTTTTCTCAGCTGCTGAAACGCCTTTTGGAATTCCAGCCCTTCTCCTTTGTTACAGGATGACATCATCTTGTAACACAGTCCTTACTGCCCGCCTACCGGTGAGCTCCGCCCCCTCACACAGCGCACGGTGGCGACTGGAGGATGAAGTGTGTGCAGCGTGTGGAGAGACGCTGACCGGACTTTCAGGTTCCACTCTGGATCAAACTGATCCGGCAGAACCGACGCCACTGGAGAACCAGCCACAGCGGAGTTACAGCTGCTCAGGAGAGAAGGGTCTGTCTGCAGACTGCAGGACAGGGGCGGAACCACTCTGGAGGCCGACTGATCACAACAGAGTGGGTGAGCTGACCACTCAGAGCACACTGGGCTCATAGGGAGGCGGGGCTTAAAGACACAGGAGCTCTAACAGAGCGTTTCAGACAGGGGGTGAATAGAGATGAACAGTCTCAGAAAATAATGTGTTTTTGGAACATCGAAGCCCTAAATCTGTTCT
>NW_023494808.1:32500-102500 GCF_904425465.1 Colossoma macropomum
TCTGTTCAGTGTGTTAATGTCATGTTTGTGTGACTCACCAAGACTAATTCCTTGTATATACAACATACTTGGTGAGATAAAGTGACTGTGAATGCCTGCGTATTTACATACTGGATTGAACTGTGGGTTCAGATGTAAGATCTGTGAGAGAGACATGAGAGATGAGAAGTTTCCGAAGTTCTTAATCAGCCACTGGGCGCTGTTGTTCGACACACACGCCGACTCTGCGACAGGAAACATGCACATTACACATGGACACACTACATTCACACTGCATATGCACAACAACAAAGCATTTGAACATACATACAACCTATTGTTTTACAAGTCTGTAGTGCAGACAGGGGGTGTGAAGTCAAAGCAGCTTAAAAATATAGTTAAATAAAATACCGTACTGTTATGTTCGCTGAGTAAAGGTGCTGAAGAGGTACCCTTGAGGGTTCCACACCAGTGATAGTTTAGTACCACATTTTCAGAGAGTGTTTCTAGATGCTAAATTTAGTCTATCATTGCTGTCAGAACAAAAATATTTGGCTGAATGTGAAACTGGAGGCAGCTGTTTCTCAATGCCCTGCTGCCTCGAAGGTCAGTGCCTTAGAAGTCAGGCAGTGTTGTGATGAAAGTATCTGCAACTGAATTTGAAAGGCAATCTGAAGCATCTTGACATTGCCAAGATACCAATAGTGCACTTCATTACTTCATACTGTTCACCAAAACCAGGCAAACATTGTATCTGCAAGAAGTATGCTGAGGCCTTAACCGCATCAGCACTGACACACAGGTTTATGGGATATGTAGACAGTAGAAATGTCTAATAGTCCATCTCTGTCTATTAACTTCTATTGTTAAGGAAGTTTTTTTTTCCCTTCTGAAAAGTTACCATTCTGGAAATACAAGGTTTTTGTCTGGCAGCAACAATCTATTATTCATCTTGGTTCAAATTTTCCAGTTTACTAATGGAAATGACTCTAAAAATGCCAGATTCAAACAGTGTGAACTATCCGAGATCTTTGTTGTCTTTCATGTATTACCAGAAGATACATGCTCTGATAGGTTTATACAGAGTTTACTAAGAGTTCAAACGTCATGTTTAGCACTAAGCAATAGGGACACACTCTGTAGAACCTATAACGTCCTGGTTCCTGTTCTGAGATCAGCACAGTCTGATTGAAGCTCTGTAGAACCTATAACCACCTGGTTTCTGTGTGTTTCAGTTTCTGAACATCAATTCTGAGATCTTTAGAGTCTGAATGAAGCTCTGTAGAACCTATAACCACCTGGTTTCTGTGTGTTTCAGTTTCTGAACATCAATTCTGAGATCTTTAGAGTCTGAATGAAGCTCTGTAGAACCTATAACCACCTGGTTTCTATGTGTTTCAGTTTCTGAACATCAATTCTGAGATCTTTAGAGTCTGAATGAAGCTCTGTAGAACCTATAACCTTCTGGTTTCTGTGTGTTTCAGTTTCTGAACATCAATTCTGAGATCATTAGAGTCTGAATGAAACTCTGAAGAACCTATAACCACCTGGTTTCTGTGTGTGGTCTTTCAACATCACTTTTGTAATAACTATAGCCTGAATGGAGCTCTGTAGAACATGTAGCTGTCTGGTTTCAATATTATGAGATCAGTAGAGTCTGAATGAAGCTCTGTAGAGCCTACAAGCTTCTGGTTTCTGTGTGTTTTAGTTTCTGAACATCAGTCCTGAGATCTGTAGAGTCTGAACAGAATGTGTCCAGAATAAGAGCTTCAGTTTGGTGAGGTGAGGCCTGATTTGGTTGAAGATCCATTAATTTGTTTCTTTTCCTATCCAAGGTTCTCTTAAAAGTCTTCGTCAGTGTTAAAGTTTAAAGACATCTATATTTTTCATGTCTTGTCTGTCCAGCTTTCACATCCATACAGAACCACAGAGAAGCACAGCCTGGACAGTTTTAGTTTTTGTTTGTGGAGATAATGTTGTATCTGAAGACCTTGTCAAGCTCAAGTATTACCAGAAGATACATGCTCTGATAGGTTTATGCAGAGCCTATATAATGTGTAATACTGTAGCTGCATTAACCAGCAGGCTGGCTAGCTTTTGTGATGGGGTCACAGGTAAGGTTTCCTTCTGATGACTCTTCCATGTGGATCATTAGAATGCTGTCATGTGGGGGTTTTGCTTTGCCTTTCTGGCCAGCATATTGAGCTGTTCTATCCGAGAGTTTTCTTGGTCTTCCTAATGTTGCCTTGACTTCCACAGTTCCCCTTGACTGCCATTTCTTAATGAAATTTCAGAAGGTGGAAATTGCAAGCTGGAAGCTCTCTGATGCTTGTTTATAGTTTTCTCCTGTAGGCATCAATTAGCATCATTTTTAGATTCTCAGCCAGCTGCTCAGAGGGCCTAAAGAGTCTGAGCATTTTTTACGCTGTGGAATTGTCATCAGCTGACAGTTCCTCATCACCTAACCAGTCCTAATGAGTCAATTAAAACCTTACGAGTTAATTATGAGACTTTACAACTGGAATGGTGTCCAAACTTTTGCACAATTACAATATTTTTTTTTTCAATCTTTAAGTGAATCAAATATAAATTGCCTGTGCATTAACCCTCGGATTGAAATAACTCTGAATGGCTGTATTTAACAAAATATGTCACCAAACTATTGCATACTGCCGTATAAGCAGCAGTGATCATTTTTGACACAAACAATTCCAGTGTTTACATTTGCAAAGCTAGGATAACTAAATGTTGTTAGTTATAACAGTTACTTGGCTAAATACGGTAGCTAGCCAGCTAGTTAATGCACTTCAAGTAATGCACATTACATAAACCCTGCATATACATATCAATGCACATATTCAGGTAATACATTAAAGACAACAATCTAAAAAAGAAGTAAAACATCATGGTTAGAGCACAAGATAGATCATACATCTGAATCGGGTTTTATAGATGATGATGGTAACACTTTCTATGAATGTTGCATGTATGTAAGCATCTATAAACACATTTATAACGTTATAATGTATTCATAAGGCATTATAAATGTGGTTATAAATGTTTATAAAAAAGAATTACACTGAATTACACTTTATAGCCATGTTTATTATACATTATGAATTGTTAATATAATGCATTATAAATAGTGTTGATAACATGTTATAATGTCAGTGCCAATGAAGTCAGTCCCAGCTTGGAGAGCGTAAAGACAAATACCAAGCTAACGGTGGTGTACATTACCTTTCCCACATTGGGTAAAACACTGATGGCAGCTCTAGTTTAAACTCTGACATTTGAAGCCTGTAATGTGCTTTACTGTGAATGTTTTAGTGTTTCAGTAAATCCTTCAGTAAATACTTCAACTTGAAGCCTCACTCTGAACACTGGAGGAGGCTTTAGTACAGTACGCTTCACTTTACTTAGAGCGGACAAATACAACTTATGAGCTCTTATAATTTGTTATGATCAGTACTTATAATGTATTAGGTTAACAATTCATAATGCATAATAAGCAATAACATATAATGCATTTTTATAAATATTTATAGCTATGTTTATAATGTCTTATGCATGCATTATAACATGTTATGAATGTGTTTATAAATGCTTACAAATGTGACATTCATAGAAAGTGTTACCATGATATTTTCTATTAATGAATTGAAAATGTGAATGTCAAAGTGTGTGTAAGGTGTAATCCTTGATTCTTTTTGGGATGAGGCCTTTTTTATTGGAATATATTTCAAATAATGCCTTAAAATTAAATATTAAATCTAACAAAAATGCTCATCCCTAGTAGTGTTTTTGGTTTTTGTGAATGTTAGACTTATTATGGTAATATTACAGGCTTGGTGGTGGTGCGTATGGATTACCTGCTCGTTCTCTCGAGAGGAAATTCAATATGAATTGATTCGTCACCATCCACAACTGGAATGAGTTCAAGCTGGAGAAGTCATTGTTGAAAACTTGGACACTGAAAGAGCAACAGAAGAGAGCAAAACATTATCCTCCAAACCTGTCAGTGGAGCATCAGCTCGCTGGAATGTAACTATGGAGCTCTCAGCCTGCTAACTAAGCTAGCACTAGCACTACCATCGGTGCCACGCCACCATCTCAGCTAACACAGGATGCTTTTGCTAACTTTTCCATGCTCAGATTTGAGTCTTTATTCTCGAAACTGATGTCAGTGGAGCTTCAATTAGCCAGAATCCAACAAATAATTTCTCTTCAATTTTCTTTATTCTGTCGAATTCGTTCAAACTGCACTGAAGAATTCAGATTTTAGATATTTACAGTGGATCTGTTCTGATCTATTTAAACCCAAAACATTAATAGAGATAGTAAACTAAATATATATATAATCGACATTTATAGGGTACTTTCTATTGGGAGAACCCTATTTACAAATTTACATTTGTGAAAAATATACTTAAAAAAATTAAATAAAAAAAAATTATGAACTTTTTGAGTTTTTTAAACTGAAATTGAAAGGTTTTGATTTATCATGAGATAAATTTTTAAATAAAAAATGTTCTCTCATGTTTTGATGTCACTACCAAAACACAGCATTTTAGTCTGTGGGCGGAGCCTTATTGTAGCCACGCCCCTGCATTTCAGAGCAGGGAGTGAGGCTGCATCCCTGTCCCTCATGGCCACATGGTGAGCAGTTAGATCCCATTGTTTTGAAGTAAACGAGTCCCAAAGTCTGAAAATCAGTGTGGAACATTAAGAATCATCATATTTACTGCAGTTCAGCACTTTTTAGTGTTTTAATTATAAATATGATGATTTTCTGTGTGAAAAATCACAGCTGTTCAAAGCTGTGTTTGCTGGTCATTTACTGGCTTTTTTGAGCTCAAAATGAGCTAAAATTGTCACTGAAACAGTCACTACTGAAACAGTCACTACTGAAACAGACGCTACTGACACAGTCACTACTGACACAGTCACTACTGAAACAGACACTACTGAAACAGTCACTACCGAAACAGATGCTACTGAAACAGACACTACTGAGACAGTCACTACTGAAACAGTCGCTACTGAAACAGACGCTACTGAAACAGCCACTACTGAGACAGTCACTACTGAAACAGCCACTACTGACACAGCCACTACTGACACAGTCACTACTGAAACAGTCACTACTGACACAGCCACTACTGACACAGTCGCTACTGAAACAGCCACTACTGAAACAGCCGCTACTGAAACAGACGCTACTGAAACAGCCACTACCGAAACAGACACTACCGAAACAGACACTACCGAAACAGACACTACCAAAACAGTCACTACCGAAACAGACACTACCGAAACAGTCACTACTGAAACAGTCACTACTGAAACAGCCACTACTGAAACAATCACTACTGAAACAGTCACTACCGAAACAGATGCTACTGAAACAGACACTACTGAGACAGTCGCTACTGAAACAGTCGCTACTGAAACAGACGCTACTGAAACAGACGCTACTGAAACAGTCACTACTGAGACAGTCACTACTGAAACAGACACTACTGAAACAGCCACTACTGAAACAGACACTCCTGAAAAGCACTACTGAAACAGACGCTACTGAAAAAGACACTAATGAAACAGTCACTACTGAAACAGTCACTACTGAAAAAGACACTACTGAAACAGTCACTTCTGAAACAGACGCTACTGAAACAGCCACTACTGAAACAGACGCTACTGAAACAGTCACTACTGAAACAGTCACTATTGAAACAGACGCTACTGAAACAGACGCTACTGAAAGTCACTACTGAAACAGGGTTTCAAGATCAGTTAAAAGTCCTAAATGTGTTTCAGCTCTGACGCTGAACCAGTTGGGTAAAGTAAAATGAAGTCAGTCTTCTTGTTCTCTTAGCTAATACTATTTAGGAAGCTGAGAGAACCAGAAGACTAATTCACTGTAATGATGGAAAACACCTCAGTTTTTTAAATATGTAAAGTGTGGGCGTGGCTTTGGGACTCCTGTCCAGCAATCTGTACTGTGGTGAGTGGAGCTGTTAGCCTGATAACTAAGCTAGTGCTGGCACAACAACCAGCACCACTCCACAGAGAGCAGAGTTTCACATTTAGCGATAATGGTTGGTGGGCTGATGGATATACGTTTCCCAGTTTATTATCTGGTTAATATTGCTCTATATAACTGTACTTGCTGGCTCAGATCATTTTCATTCAGGGAAATTCCAAAGTTGCCATGTGAAACAAGAGCTTAGCATGTCCTTACATGGTCTGGAAGGTCTGGCAGGAGAAGTTCCTGCTGCTCATGCAGATGAGGAATGTAGCGGAGGCAGAGGGCAGCACTGGGCGGAGAAGTCCACCAAACCACAGACTAATGAAGCTGTTATTCACCAGCTCGTCTGCACTGAATCTGTCCAATCGGAGCTCCCGAACAGCATTCAGGAAATTAGAGGCCTGTGCAGTGGAGTACCACGCCGCCTGGATAAAAACATCACATCATCAGATCTACACAGTACCGGAGATACTGTTATCACTGCACTCTGCCTGTTGTTATTGATGTTCTCAATATATTATTATTTTCTTTAATGTGATATACAAATTATAACTAGGCTGGCTTCACACCGTGAAACATTCATGCAACTGTAGTTGCTTGAAACCTACATGAAACTACACTGCACTGCACAGCTGCAAAATGTAAAGCGTCCTGCAACTTGTTTGAAACTTGGCCACAACCGTTGCAAGCATTTAAACTTCCTGAAACAAGTTCATGAAACAATGAAAACAGTGATCATGCTTCACGTGATAAAGCCGTTGATTTCACCAAAGTAGAAAAGAGTGATGCTGTTCTCATCACCTACATCGCCAGATTCCTTTCCTCCTCTATTGACACTCCTAATTTTACAGAGTTCAGATTCATTTAGGATCCAAGTGATATAAATTATTACAGAAGAAGAGACTGAAACGCTCCTCGATGACGTTGCAGTGCTTCTAGGACAAAGTGAGTGAGACATCAAGTCATCGACTACTTAAAAATAAATTTTCAAAGGATAAACATACATGCAACAGATAAACTCAAATATACAGTAAATACAACTAGACAGTTATTTGGACACAAAACAGATATAATGATACAGAAAACAGAACAGCAGCCACAGCTGGAAAAATACACAAAGAAGATAGAAATGCAGCAGAACGATATGGAGTATTAAAAAGTATGAGCTGTTAATTTGCTTAACAAGTAAAGTCGTCGAATGTGTTGCGTGTAACTTTAATTGTTTTTTAATTGTAAGCTGCACAGGAATTATGTTGCAGGCAACTCACAACATGCAACTTGTTGCATGAAAGTTTCACCGTGTAAGGCCAGTCAGTGAATTGTTATCGATAACCTATGCAGAATGTTATTATTATTATTATTAATATACTGTATATCATTGATGTCAAGACAAAAATTAAAGCCAAAATTAACTTTATAGGAGAAAGAAACAAAACTTAACAAATCTTATTTCTTAATGAAATTTTGGGGCATTTCTATTTGTCTGTTCATCGTGGAATTTTAACATATTAAAACAGAAAATTTCATGACCTATAAAAAAAACAATCAACAAAAATGGAGATACTTGTTTTTGTCCAGACAGTGACAGTATATGTTTTTACTATGCTGGTATTGTGTATCTTGTTATTTATGTTATTATCATATTGTGTATTACTATTATTATCACACACACAGTATATTCTGTTTATTATAATTGATACACTTTATATACTATTATTATTACTGTTTGTGGACATTTTATAGATATAGAGTATGTAAATTCAGTACTTTACTTTCTATACTGTTATACAAAGTAATACTGTTTATATATATATATATATATATACATATATGTGTGTGTGTGTGTGTGTGTGTTTGTGTGTGTGTATAGGTACTAACAGAGTGTTCTCACCTGGCTGGACAGCTTGAGCAGGGCTGAGTCCAGCTGGTTTGACCCTCTGGTCAGGAACAGTTTCCATGCCTCCACTGTGTCGAAGGAACTATCATTCTTCAAGGTGTTCTCCAAGATGCACACCAACTCATCAGAACTGATGTTCAGCGACTACAAACACACAGATTCCAGGAGCTTAAATGTTCTGCACAGCTTCATTCAGACTCTACTGATCTCATAACTGATGTTCAGAAACTAAAGCACACTGAAACCAGGTGGTTATAGGTTCTACAGAGCTTCATTCAGACTCTACTGATCTCAGGACTGATGTACAGAAACTAAAACACACAGAAACCAGGTGGTTATAGGCTCTACACAGCTCCATTCAGGCTCTACTGATCTTGTAACTGATGTTCAGAAACTAAAGCACACTGAAACCAGAAGGTTATAGGTTCTACACAGCTCCATTCAGACTGTACTGACCTCATAACCTCATAACTGTTCACAGACTAAAGACACACTGAAACCAGGCAGCTACATGTTCTACAGAGCTTCATTCAGGCTATAGTTATTACAAAAGTGATGTTGAAAGACCACACACAGAAACCAGGTGGTTATAGGTTCTACAGAGCTTCAATCAAACTGTACTGATGTCAGAACAGGAACCAGTACGTTATAGGTTCTACAGAGTGTGTCCCTATTGCTTAGTGCTAAACATTAGGTTTGAACTCTTAGTAGACTCTGTATCTTTAACATGCACTGATGATTACCTTTGCACAAGCATATTCTGGGATGGGGAGGTCACATGGCACTGTCAGGGTTCCATTGCCAACATACTGCTGCATGAAGATGCTGTAACCATAGCAACATGGACAGAACACTCAGACTGGAGCATAATATACTCATTCCTGATCAGTTAAAGCAATCGTACAGTGATTCAGTAGTATAGTGATAAGCACTAGAGCTATGAGGCTAATGTAGCTAACAAGTAATGGAAGCATAGAGCATTGCTAATTGGCTGGGTATATGATTAGTTACGTTAGCTTTTGTAGCTCCAGTGCTAAAACTAAAGAAGCAAACTTTAGACACCGATCATGTCTGGACTGATCGACTTGAAAGAGGGGGAGAAACTGTGAGACTCTGATTTTTCACCAAACCATTGTTTTAATGTACTGGAGATACTGTTAGCACTGTGCTCTGTATGTTGTTGTTGAGGTTCTCAAGATATTATTATTTTCTTTAACGCATTGTACATTTTATAATTAGGCTGACTTTACAAGGCGAGATGTCCGTGCAACTTTAGTTGCTTGAAACATACATGAAACTACACTGCACTTGAGCTGCACAATGTAAAGCATCTGCAACACACTTGAAACTCGCCCGCAACAGTTGCTCATGAAACAGTGAAAACAGTGATCATGCTTCACGTGATAAAGCCGTTGACTGCACCAAAGTAGAAAAGAGTGATGCTGTTCTCGTCACCTACATCGCCAGATTCCTTTCCTCCTCTATTGCCGTTCTATTAAAACTATTGATTTAATGTCTCGCAGTGAGTAAAGAAATCGGTCAGTTATAGATGTACCTCTGATTTCCCTGGCACACCGCCGTCACTGAAACACAGACGCAACAGTACCAAAGTTAGCCATGACAGAGAAAAGTGGAATCCAATTAGAAATGAAATGAAGTAATTGAGTAAAACTCACCACTGAATGGAGAAGCTGGACACTGGAACAAAAGGAAATATTACAGGTAATTAACTGTGTTATAGCATGTAATTGAGGTAAAGCCGTAGGTGCCACATGCACTGAACCCACTGCAAGGTTTCAGTCACAAAAATGAACTATTCTGATTGAAAATACAGTCATGTTACTATTCTCTCTTACAGGCAGAGACAAAGACATTTTTTAACCAGAATTGACTTGTAATTTTAAATAATTTTAAGAATTTTAATTTTGGAATTCAACAGCATCTGAAAAGGTGAGAGTAATTTTAGATTTGAAATTTAATTTTATCTTTTAAACATGTAACTTTAGAATTATATTGGACAGGGTAAGGGAAAATTTAGAATTTAAAATTGACTGGAGTGGATCTGACTGGGCGAGGGGAAATTGAACGGAGTGGATCTGACTGGGTGATGCAGGTTGTAGTGATGTAGATGAAATTTCTAGATCTGAAATGGCTACTAATTCTATTTATTCATTTGAAATTCATTAATTTTGCACAAATTCCCAAATTTTCACATCATGTTTTGAATTTTACAGGTATAACATAGACAGTTTGATGTTATTTCCAGTTTGAGTGATGAGCTACAGCTGTTGGTAAACTGAACATTACTTCATATAGTGAGCACATGTTGCTGTCATGTTCTATGTACATCAGTATCCACTGTATTTTTGTAATGGACTACAGAACTTACCTGCTGATTCAGTGGGAACAGAGGACATCCTGTAAACATACCCAAACAGAAATAACGTTAGACAAATGTGTAATTACTATAAATGTGAGTATTAACTGTCCCTGAGAGTGTTTACAGAACGTTACACACCTGCCGGTGCTTTGGGTGTGAGGTCATACACGCTCGCCCAGATCACCGGCTCCAGGTCACCAGGTGATGATGTCAGTATACCCTCCAGCCGTGAAAAGCTGATCGATTACAGCAAAAGAACTGATTGTTAATGATGTCACACAGACGCTAAAGTACTGACCACCATCATCTACTAAAATTAACACTTAAGCTAAATTAGATTTAATTACACTTAAATTTCTGAACTTACATTGTTTGGTAAATCACACAACTCAGAGGCATCTGAAAAACAAAATATACATTATACGGTAACACTTTCTATGAATGTCACCTTTGTAAGCATCTATAAACGCATTCATAACATGTTATAATGCATGCATAAGACATTATAAACATAGCTATAAATATTTATAAAAATGCATTATATGTTATAGCCATGCTTATTATGCATTATGAATTGTTAACATAATACATTATAAGTACTGATCATAACAAATTATAAGAGCTCATAAGTGGTATTTGTCCGCTCTAAGTAAAGTGAAGCGTACTGTACTAAAGCCTCCTCCAGTGTTCAGAGTGAGGCTTCAAGTTGAAGTATTTACTGAAGGATTTACTGAAACACTAAAACATTCACAGTAAAGCACATTACAGGCTTCAAATGTCAGAGTTTAAACTAGTGCTGCCATCAGTGTTTTACCCAATGTGGGAAAGGTAATGTTCACCACCGTTAGCTTGGTATTTGTCTTTACTTTACGCTCTCCAAGCTGGGACTGACTTCTTTGGCACTGACATTATAACATGTTATTAACACTATTTATAATGCATTATATTAACAATTTATAATGTATTATAAACATGGCTATAAAGTGTAATTCAGTGTAATTCATTTTTATGCTTACAAAGGTAACATTCATAGAAAGTGTTACCGTTTTTTTTTCCAGTATGTATAAATTACTTAAGTTCAGCAAATAAACAGCAATATGGAATTTGACTGGGGTGCCCAAACTTTTGCATAGAACCATATACAATAGTGGTGTAACAATTCACAAACTTCATCGGTCTTAATTTTTTTTTAATATAAAAATAGAATACAGACTTTGGAACAGCACAGTGGAGTTCAGCCTCTTCCATCCAGATCACATTATTAATAAACAAATGCTTTACAGAGCTCAGGGCTAACACGCTAGCTATGAGCTAATATGATACCCATGAGCTAACATGCTAGCCATGATCCAGTGTTATAATCCAGTATGATACGATGCTAAACGCTACGATTATTTATACTGTTACTCTCCTAACAAATAGATACATATACGTGCCGTTCCAGCCAGGACAGACAGCTCCTGCAGAACCTCAGGAAGCCTGTATCGCCATGGTGGCTGAAGCAGGAAGTCGAACACTGTGTTGATGATGGTGGGTTTATTTGGAAGTCCAGTAAGATCCTCCACCATCAGCTCTGCTGTTTGGAGTGGAGTCAGATACGGCAGAGCCAGCAGCTGCAGACAGAGAAACAGCATTTAATGTTTAACGGTAGTTAAAGTTACACTTTAATTTGAGGAATGTGTCTGGGAGGTTTATTACAACCCTGTTCTTTGTTTTATTACATCCTTATTAGACACTAAACGGCTTATTCGCTGTGTATTAAGCTTTACTCGTTATGACCTGCATTATGACGGACTTGGAGGTCTGTTTTGTGAAAATCAGGGCGAGGCAAGAGATTTCAGCCTTGTGATTGGTCAGGGGAATGCTTATGGAGGCTTTACCCAAGATTAAGACTGCCCAGTTTACACAGAGAGAGAGAAATACGATGAAATTTTTCGGATTTTGGGATGGTTTTCGTAAGACAGACATTGCACATATATTTTGGGCCCAGAGGAACAAGATTAACTTAATTAGAGAGAAAACTCAGATTTAGGTTCCTTGAGTAACGTTGACATTATATAGAACGTACAGGAATAAAACATTGCCAATTCTAAACTAATAAGATGTGAATTTATGTCCTTAGTTATGCTAGTTTTATATATATATATATATATATATATATATATATATATATATATATATATATATATATACAGAATTTGTCTGTTTATTCTTTAATATTTCCTTATGACAACCAAATACACAGTTTTTTCTGGTTAGATGTTTTAGCTGTGTCTCACTGGAGCTGTGGATTTCAGCTTCATGCTCTTTTTTAATGGTTTCCCCAAAACATTCAGCTGCCCTTGGGTGTGAATAGTTAGTAACTACTAAGCTCAATGTTAAAATCAGTTGGTGTGCAGAGACCCATTATGATTTAGTAATGAGTAAATCTGAACTTAGTAAACACTTACATTACAGTTAAGCTTACAGTTGAGCTTACTGAGGCTGGGGCAACCGACCTGTTGCTTGGTTTTATTTCTCTCACCTATTTTTTTCAATTATTATTGTTGTTTTCATTGTTTTATGTTACACCACCATATTCTTGCCGCAGTTATGTTTGTGTAATTACTTTTTATTACCATAGACATATATAGTTTGTTTTAAAACGTTTTGTAAAGCGGTTTGGGCTGCCTTTCATTTTATGTATGAAAGATACTATATGAATTATTATTACTTTTACTATTATTATTATTATTATTATTATTATTATGCATTAGTGAGGTGCCAGACTGAATGTGGGACGGAGCTGCTGAAAACATACTGGGTTGAAGTTCCTATTGATGCTCATCAGCTGTTTCAGAGTGACAAACTGTGAAAACAGCCCAAAGTTCCTCAACAACCACTCAGTACTGTTGTAGGAAATGCAGCCGCCTGTAGAGAAATACAGAACAGTCACATTATTACAGGTTCACATCATAGAATTCACCAACAGGCACTTTTTACAATGTATAATAATACATTTCACACATTAATATCCATATCTGAAAGGTTAAATGTTGGTCTGTTTGTTCTCAGAGCAGATATACGACGACATTGTTCAAATCAGATCAAATCATATTGTTAAAAAGTACATTTTTAGCACTTATTCTGGCTCTAAATTCAGGTTTTTTGGTCATACGATACTGATTTTAACACAACAACAGAAAACTCTGTTGATTGATTGATAAAAATATCACATTGCGTTTAATACTTTAATACCAAGTTGAAATTAGTTCACAAAATATTAAATGAAATAGATTTTTTTACACTGCAAAAAAAATGACATCATGGCGAGTGAACTCTTAAATCTGGTGAATATATCTAACGTGATTTTTTTACACTGGCAGATAATTTTGCATGTTTCTTTAGAAAAGCAAACTTATCTGCCAATATAGTGAGACTGATTAAAAAGGAAAGTGATGAACTGTAACAATCTTTGAATATCCCTACAGTAATCTCATAATGAAAAATAACAGATATATTGTGTAGATATAAGATTTCACTTGCCACGGTATAATTTTTAGCAGAGTGGTGAATGATTTTAGTCACCTGTGGAGTTGCTGGTCAGGATTGGTTCGATAAAATACTTCAGCACCAGTTCTGTTCTCGCTCCATCCATTGCAGAGAACTCATCATTGAACACGGCCAGGCTGTAAACAGCAACAAAGAAAACAAGTTTACACACATCTGTAATATTTAGCTCTGTTTTGTCTGACTGTATTTTGTGGATTTCTGTTTTTATATTGTAGCTGCTGGGGAGAAGATAGACTTTTCCATACACACTTAAAAAGGGTGCTTCTTCAAGGGTTCTTTAGTAAAGAAAATGGCTGTAGTAGTGGAGAATGTGTTGCATATGGTTCTATATAGTACCAAAAAGGGTTCTTCTATTGTTACAACTTGACATCATAACAACAGCACATAATACACTACAGGAAGTGTAGGGGGCGATATGGCTTCTACTGTTTCATTTAAAAAGTGCTCTATAATGTTCATATGATCCACACAGTCACTCTGACAGACTGTAATACACTACAGGAAGTGTAGGGGGCGATATGGCTTCTACTGTTTCATTTAAAAAGTGCTCTATAATGTTCATATGATCCACACAGTCACTCTGACAGACTGTAATACACTACAGGAAGCGTAGGGGGCGATATGGCTTCTACAGTTTCATTTAAAAAGCTCTATAATGTTCATATGATCCACACAGTCACTCTGACAGACTGTAATACACTACAGGAAGCGTAGGGGGCGATATGGCTTCTACTGTTTCATTTAAAAAGCTCTATAATGTTCATATGATCCACACAGTCACTCTGACAGACTGTAATACACTACAGGAAGCGTAGGGGGCGATATGGCTTCTACTGTTTCATTTAAAAAGCTCTATAATGTTCATATGATCCACACAGTCACTCTGACAGACTGTAATACACTACAGGAAGTGTAGGGGGCGATATGAGCTAGAACAGATTAGATCTGACTAGTTAATTACTCCAATAATAGTCCATTACAGAGGTCATCTTTATTGCACTCACATGTTCTGGTAGGACTGGCAGGTGAGATTGTTGCTGCTGAGACAGTAGAGGAAGATTCCAGATACTGAAGGTAAGAAAGGTGCGAGGTGGTCCTTCAGCCAGGTAGAGACCACTTGTCCACTGGCCCACTGATCCGGCGTGAACTGGCCCAGTCGAAGCTCAGCAAGAACCTCCAGAACCACTGGAGCATTCGGTCCATTCACAGAGACGGTCTGCAGGAGAGGAACACGAGGAACTTCAGCGCAGTATGGACAACATCTCACACTTCTTACATGACATTCTGGTGGAACATCAGAGCAACTCCAGACTAACAGGAGCACTGAAGGCTGTTTACTGACAACTTAATGGTAAAAATATGATCCATATTCAAAACAACCTTTAACCCATTCTCATCTGATTCTGAGTGTGAGTAACTGAACCGTTCTCTACAGGAAACACATTAATACACACTTTCTTTGTTTTTGTTAAATTTAACATATTGAGAAAAAAAACTTTAAATGTAGACTGTGCAAAAAAAATGGCACCTTTAATATTTTATTATATTATGCGTTATTTTTTTCCAATTTGTCAAACTCAGCAAATAAATAAAAGCTGTCACTAACATTTGCAGGAAAATGTAATATTCAAGTGTGTCTCTGTAGAGCCCATGTCTAATCGGCCTGTGAAATTATTTTAATTTTCTATTAATATTAGCCTGTTTGACCCTGAGCTGCACTACAGTCCCCAGCATGCTCTGCAACATAGTGCGTGTTTTGAACCCCAACAACCATCTAGGGCCAGTGGTTACACAAAAAGGAAAGATGTCAGGTGTCTAGTTCAAGCAAAAAGTTCAGGAATCCAGCGTTCATTTTCTGTCAGACTTGGCTTTTGTTTTAATAAACAATGGCCAGTTGGGGTCATGGCAAAACGTTAAGTAAAAACGAAATGAATGGCAATTTTAGTGGTTGAGTTTGACACCCCTGCTGTAGAAGATGTGTTTATACTTAGAAAAATCAACATGTCATTTGACAAGGGGTGCACAAACATTTGCATGCTACAGTATATAAATTGTTTTATCTCCAAAATGCTAACTTTACAGAAAAACATTCTTAACTTATTTTAACTTCTTACTCCAAGTGCTTTACACACAGGCGATAAAAAACAGTGGTACAAGAAAGTATAAGTATTTAGAATCATGAGAAATAAGGGAAGTTAATGTAGTAAGACTTTAATAATTAGACGGTTTCTGTTGATAATTTATTTAACAAAAACTTCACACAACGCAAAGACTAGCACGAGCTTTTAAATTATGGCTACACACAAGAAAAATGCACGTTCCCAAGCGAGTAGAGCTCACAATTAGAACTCTACAGTGGATCTACAGGAGCACATCTGGCAGGTCATTACTTTTAGAAAATTTCAGTTTAAGAGTCCTTGGAATTTTATAAAACACTGTAAAGACAGAACTTATCGTTCTTGTTGTTATTAAAATGTATGTTTGTGTGTTATTTACCTTTCTGAACAGCAGAACGAGGGCGTTATCCAGAACACCGGAGACTTTAGAGAAGAACAGCTTCCAGACTTCTTTAGAATAAACCTCATTGCTGGTGAGTTGACACTGCAGCAGAGTGGAGAGCTGGAGCGCAGTTAGTCTGTCCAGCTGCAGGAGAGACGGACAGTCAGACTGGAGCATTAACTTCACACACTGACACACAACTCTCATAAACCGCTCATAAACCGCTCATAAACACTCTCATAAACACTCTCATAAACAAACTCAAACATTCTCATAAACACTCTCATAAACACACTCATAAACCGCTCATAAACCGCTCATAAACACTCTCATAAACACTCTCATAAACAAACTCAAACACTCTCATAAACACTCTCATAAACACACTCATAAACACACTCATAAACCGCTCATAAACCGCTCATAAACACTCTCATAAACACACTCATAAACCGCTCATAAACACTCTCATAAACACTCTCATAAACACACTCATAAACACACTCATAAACACACTCATAAACCGCTCATGAACACTCTCATAAACACACTCAAACACTCTCATAAACACTCTCATAAACACACTCAAACACTCTCATAAACACTCTCATAAACACACTCATAAACACACTCATAAACCGCTCATGAACACTCTCATAGACACACTCAAACACTCTCATAAACACTCTCATAAACACACTCAAACACTCTCATAAACACTCTCATAAACACACTCATAAACACACTCATAAACCGCTCATAAACACTCTCATAAACACTCTCATAAACACACTCATAAACCGCTCATAAACACTCTCATAAACACTCTCATAAACACTCTCATAAACACACTCATAAACCGCTCATAAACACTCTCATAAACACACTCATAAACCGCTCATAAACACTCTCATAAACACACTCAAACACTCTCATAAACACTCTCATAAACACACTCATAAACCGCTCATAAACACTCTCATAAACACATTCATAAACCGCTCATAAACACACTCATAAACACACTCAAACACTCATAAACACTCTCATAAACACTCAAACACTCATAAACACACTCAAACACTCTCATAAACACTCATAAACACACTCATAAACACACTCACTCATAAACACTCTCATAAACACTCAAACACTCATAAACACACTCAAATACTCTCATAAACACTCTCATAAACACACTCATAAACTGCTCATGAACACTCTCATAAACACACTCAAACACTCTCATAAACACTCTCATGAATACACTCATAAACACACTCATAAACCGCTCATAAACACACTCATAAACACTCTCATAAACACACTCATAAACACCCATAAACACACTCAAACACTCTCATAAACATTCTCATAAACACACTCAAACACTCTCATAAACACACTCAAACACTCATAAACACACTCATAAACACACTCAAACACTCTCATAAACACACTCATAAACACTCTCATAAATACACTCATAAATACACTCAAACACCCATAAACACACTCAAACACTCTCATAAACACATTCATAAACACACTCAAACACTCTCATAAACACACTCAAACACTCTCATAAACACACTCAAACACTCTCATAAACACATTCATAAACACACTCAAACACTCTCATAAACACACTCAAACACTCTCATAAACACACTCAAACACTCTCATAAACACATTCATAAACACACTCAAACACTCTCATAAACACACTCAAACACTCTCATAAACACACTCAAACACTCATAAACACACTCCTAAACACTCTCATAAACACTCTCATAAACACACTCATAAACCGCTCATAAACACTCTCATAAACACACTCAAATACTCTCATAAACACTCTCATAAACACACTCATAAACCGCTCATGAACACTCTCATAAACACACTCAAACACTCTCATAAACACTCTCATAAACACTCTCATAAATACACTCATAAACACTCTCATAAATACACTCATAAACACCCATAAACACACTCAAACACTCTCATAAACACTCTCATAAACACTCTCATAAACACACTCATAAACACACTCATAAACACTCTCATAAATACACTCATAAACACCCATAAACACACTCAAACACTCTCATAAACACACTCAAACACTCTCATAAACACACTCAAACACTCTCATAAACACTCTTAAAGAGACTTAAAGAGCTCTTTGCATGAGATGGTTCTCATGGTTCTGTATAGAACCATGAGAACCATCTCATGCAAAGAGCTCTTTAATCATGCAAAGGGTTCTTTCAGTGTTCATAGTTTAATGTACAACGTTTTAAGTGTGTACACTCTAAAAATGGTTCTTCAGGGGTTCTTTAGTAAATCTATACAGAACCATGAGAACCATTCCATGATTAAATGGTTCTCTGCATGGTGAAGTGGTTCTTGAGATTGATGGAGACTGTGTTGCATATGGTTCTATAGCACCAAAAAGGGTTCTGCTACTGTTATGATGTCAAGCTTGCACCTACAGAGGAACCCTTTTTGTTGCTATATAGAACCATTTTCAAAAAGGTACAACACATTCAAGAACCAGTTCACCATGCAAGTCAGCAATCATATATTCTCCATAATGAAGAGAACCATCGTGTTTACTAAAGAACCCTTGAACAAACACCTTTAAGTGAGTATAATCATTTCTTCTCTATAATTATCTTTATTATTACTCCATAATTTTCGTCCCTGGAAATATATCTGTGAATATAACTAATTATTTTAAAAACGTTTGTTTAATCAAAGTATTTAAATGAGCTATTTTTATTTTTGAAAATTCTCCACAGCAAAGAACAGAACTCTGTTTTTCAGAACGTCTTATGAGGTGAAGCTGTTAAACTGACTGACTAAACCATCTTTTACTATATTCTTTATGTCATTTTATAATAACAATGATGACGGTTGTTTACTGAACCCAGAGCTGTGCTGTTGCGAGAGCTTGTTAGCTGGGTAAGCTAATTGGTTATAGCTAACACATTTGCATTTTGTATTGGGATGTCTTTCAGTAAAAAGTGGCGAGTACTTTCTCGATAAACTAACTTATTTACTCTTTCTTGAGTGACTTTCTGTACTGATGTTTTATATGTGGGTTTATTAGCACTACATTAGCTGCATTCTTACTGAAGAATGAATATTCAGCACTTATTCCACCTCTGGATTTCATCTTTCATCATTCAAAGAATTCAACATCGTTTTCTGATATGTTTTGATATGTCCAGCAAACTCACATTAGCACATGAGTAGTTTTGAAGGCTAATTCTGCACCATGACTCAGCAGAGCCCCCGGTGGTGATGAGAGTCTGCACCGCAGAGCTGAGGAACAAATACAGATACACAGAGCATACGATTAATTTCACACAATATACACGCTGGTCTGACCAGTGAGAGTTTTGTTCGGCTATTTTAATTTTAATAAGCAAAAGAAATCACAGATTATAGTATAATCCAACCTGAGAAGGTGAGCTGAGCTGAGCTGGCTGGCTAATTATTCGTAGCTAAATAGCCAGTGTGTTGTCTTTATACTGTATGTCACTTAACAATAAGTACAACAGCTCTTTATTAGTCCTGGGCAACTTCTAAAAACAGCATATTTTCTTGCAAAAAAAATACACACCTACAAAGAATGTCTGCAGCTTAGACATACAATCTGATTTTTATTTTATAGCAGTGAAAATCAACTTATTCACAACCATTAATGAAAAATATATATTCAGAACATAATACAGAGTGACCGTTTTGTAAAATATTTCCTGTGTTGCTTTGAAAGCTGCTGCAAACACATGCATTTGTGAGCTCCTGCTGGTGTGTGTTCATGGGGACTTGCATGCTAAAGCCATTTTCTACTGGAGGAAGACAATGAAAACTTGAGCACTGGAAGCTACACTGGTGTTTAAACTCACTCACCTGTCAACACCTTGGCACATCTGAGATTCTGCGAAAAGTCAGATATGAAAGTAAACAATTCATATAAATAAGAGAGAAAAACGTAATGCAGCATTAATATTAGACGCTTCATTTTCACTCACCATTATACGCTGTGACTGGACACTGAGAAGAGAAGACAAGTAGTTAAGCGACAGATATGTTGTTCACAATGTATAGTATATTAAACATTTTGTGGATTTTCTACACATACTCCACACACATCTACACATTTTAATACACAATAACTATTCATTTACTCAATGTAACATATTGGGGAAAAAAACAAAACATAAAATGTAGCCTGTGCAAATGTTATAACACTATTTTCAAATGTTTTATTTTTTTCCAATATGCTAAAATCATACATTTGCACAAAACTGTTCAGGAACTATAGAAAGAAATTGTTCTAAAATGTAAGCAAATTAAAAATAGAAGTTATTGCTACCAGTAACAGCAACAACAGGGTTTTAAATATCGGTTATTGTGTTGGCCCAGAAATCCCACAATAAACTGACCATAATATACTGACCCTAATATACTGTACCCAATAAAAACAGTGCTTGAAATATTTATAAGAACATGCAACACTATAGACACAAACACACTCATCCAGATCAGAATACCTTCAGAGCAGCTGGCAAACACTCTGTCAGAATAAACAGACACACAACACGTCAGAAACAGAGTTAATTAGTTAAAGCTAGTCATAAAAACACCAATATTATGGCAGATAAACCTCTTTACAGACCTTTTGGAGACGTCTGCATCAGATCATTGATGCTGCCCCAGATCACTGGATGAATATCTGAAGGTACAGACTGCAGAGCCTCGAGCAGCCGCATGAAACTGAGAGAACACAATACAGTAACGTTAATGAAGCACCTTATATTGTTTACAGCCTCAGGGGCCTTATTACAAAAAGGTACATGGGTAAATATGATGGCATATTCTGTAACAGTGGAAATGTTACTGAAGTAGTCAGAATGAATACAGTTTAAAGCAGTATTACACACTATTATTCATACTGTTATACATCACTTAAACCAACAAACATCACAAACCTAGTTCAGTAATTTAGAAACATTTTATGAAAATCATGTCACATCTTATACTTACATAAGTTTATAGGAGGTGCATTGTATGGTGACCTGAGGGGTACAGAGGGAGTTCAAATCAGTTAAAATGTGACATTAGAAAAAAGACAATAAACAAACCGACATTACAAAAATGTACTTCTTCAAGATGCTTGCAGTTACATATTTCCACCAGAGGAGTCTCCAAATCCCCAAACATACACAGTGCTGCTTTCAGACCTGACTGTGCAGGTAAGAGCTGAAACAGAACATGACCGGGCATGTGGACATTACCGTGGGAGAGAGATAAAAGAGGGAACTCAGAACATCAGACATTCTGTGGGCTCCTGGAGACTCGATCAGGAAATTAAACACTGAGTTAATGGCATAATCATTCGGAATTCCAGGAACGTCCAGCACCATCAGCTCTGCAGTCTGCAGTGGCGTGAGATAGGGCAATGCCAGAACCTAGAGAGAGAAAGAGAGAGAGAGAGAGAAAGAGAGGGAGAGAGAGAGAGACAGAGAGAGAGAGAGAGAGATAAAGAAAGGGTAAAACAGTACAGCATATTGTATCTTGTTGTACATGATGAGTTTGACGTGTATGAGCATCGAACAATCCACTGAAGGACTCTAAAATAATCATGGCCTAAATAAACTTCCCAACACTCCTATATCTCCCAATGCTTCAACACCTCCCGACACTTCTGCACTCTCCCAATGCTTCAACACCTCCCGACACTTCTGCACTCTCCCAATGCTTCAACACCTCCCGACACTTCTGCTCTCCCAATGCTTCAACACCTCCCGACACTTCTGCTCTCCCAATGCTTCAACACCTCCCGACACTTCTGCACTTTCCCAATGCTTCAACACCTCCCGACACTTCTGCGCTCTCCCAATGCTTCAACACCTCCCAACACTTCTGCGCTCTCCCAATGCTTCAACACCTCCCGACACTTCTGCGCTCTCCCAATGCTTCAACACCTCCCGACACTTCTGCACTCTCCCAGTGCTTCAACACCTCCCAACACTTCTGCGCTCTCCCAATGCTTCAACACCTCCCGACACTTCTGCGCTCTCCCAATGCTTCAACACCTCCCGACACTTCTGCGCTCTCCCAATGCTTCAACACCTCCCAACACTTCTGCGCTCTCCCAATGCTTCAACACCTCCCGACACTTCTGCACTCTCCCAATGCTTCAACACCTCCCAACACTTCTGCACTCTCCCAATGCTTCAACACCTCCCGACACTTCTGCGCTCTGCCAATGCTTCAACACCTCCCGACACTTCTGCACTGTCCCAACGCTTCAACACCTCCCGACACTTCTGCGCTCTCCCAACGCTTCAACACCTCCCGACACTTCTGCGCTCTCCCAATGCTTCAACACCTCCCGACACTTCTGCGCTCTCCCAATGCTTCAACACCTCCCGACACTTCTGCGCTCTCCCAATGCTTCAACACCTCCCAACACTTCTGCGCTCTCCCAATGCTTCAACACCTCCCGACACTTCTGCGCTCTCCCAATGCTTCAACACCTCCCGACACTTCTGCGCTCTCCCAACGCTTCAACACCTCCCGACACTTCTGCGCTCTCCCAATGCTTCAACACCTCCCGACACTTCTGCACTGTCCCAATGCTTCAACACCTCCCGACACTTCTGCACTCTCCCAATGCTTCAACACCTCCCGACACTTCTGCACTCTCCCAGTGCTTCAACACCTCCCAACACTTCTGCGCTCTCCCAATGCTTCAACACCTCCCGACACTTCTGCGCTCTCCCAATGCTTCAACACCTCCCGACACTTCTGCGCTCTACCAATGCTTCAACACCTCCCGACACTTCTGCGCTCTCCCAATGCTTCAACACCTCCCGACACTTCTGCGCTCTCCCAATGCTTTAACACCTCCCGACACTTCTGCTCTCCCAATGCTTCAACACTTCCTGACACTTCTGCTCTCCCAATGCTTCAACACCTCCCGCCACTTCTGCGCTTTCCCAATGCTTCAACACCTCCCAACAATGCGCTCCCAATGCTTCAACACTTCCCAACGTTTCAATATCACCCAGGGCTCCTACATCTCTCGAAAAAGGCTTATGTGTCACCCATCAACACTTTTACATCATCTCACATGCTTAAGTATCTCCCATTCTCATAGGAATTTTGCGCAAAGTAACCCTTGCCAAATGTGATATGTTCAACTTTATGTAAAACAATTTCAAATATTATCTGTATTATACATTTTAGTCTTCTGAAACTCACTGGATTAAAGTGGGGGTTGAGTGAGATCAGGTCTCTGAGGGACAGGAACTCAGCAAATGGCCCAAAGTTCCTCAGGAGCCACTCAACACTGTTGTTAGTGCTGGAAACACAGCCTGGATCTGGAACACATTTACATTGAGACAGCTAAATACACAGTGACTGTAGAGGAAATATTTGCATGGATAGTGAAGATAAAAAAGCATAAAACATTATTTTTGGTAGAAAATCAAATTTACACAGTGTCCCCATATTGCAAATGCAGTTGCTAATGTAGTGTAGCACTGGAGCTACGAGGCTAATATAGCTACCAAGTAATGGAAGCCTATAACCCAATTAGCTGCTGCCTAAATCATTACTCACTTGCCTCAAACTGCACCAAATTTCAGGCTTTGAGATGGCTGCAACTATTTATCGCTATGCTAATGTACTGTCGCTTATGTTTATAGATAACAGTGAGTCATACAGTGTCAGAAATAACATAATCAAGTCTATTAGAGACACTGAACACCTCCACAAGCTTTGAGGAAAGTGTGGTGATTTATATATATATATATATATATATATATATATATATATATATATATATATATATATATATATATGTATATATATATATACATATATATGTTTAAGTATCACAGCATATGCACAAACCTAAAATGTAAACATGTACACGTGTAGAAGTATGAAGTTTTATGAAATACCTCTAGTATTCCTGTGCATGAAAGGCAGGATGAAGTCGTTGAGGACGTTCTCTCTCTCATGATTGACAGCATCCATGTAGATGGACTCAGAACTGAACTCCTGCAGACTGAGAAAGCAAACATTACAGTTAATGAAGTGATACACAGCAAAAACTAGAAAATAGGGGGATTAAAAGAAGTGTAGTGGTGCTTAAAAGCTCATATTCTACATTTTCTTATTTTCTTACTCATATTTTCTTGTTTCTTATATTTTATTTTTTCCTCTGAGGTCCACTTATTATGTTTGAGAATGGTGGAGCTAAACTGCTGTAGACTGAATGGTGGAGCTAAACTGCTGTAGACTGAATGGGTGGAGCTAAACTGCTGTAGCTGAATGGGTGGAGCTAAACTGCTGTAGCTGAATGGGTGGAGCTAAACTGCTGTAGCTGAATGGTGGAGCTAAACTGCTGTAGCTGAATGGGTGGGGCTAAACTGCTGTAGCTGAATGGGTGGGGCTAAACTGCTGTTTCTGAATGGGTGGGGATTTTTTGACTAAAGAGAACTCTTACATGTCCTGGAAGGTTTGGCAGCTGAGGTTCTTGGTCATTAAACAGGAGAGAAAGTTTCTGGACACGGACGACAGATACGGCCTCAGGTTCTCCCTGAAGAACCTGCTGATGAAAGCTGCATCATTCCACTGTTGAGGAGTGAACTGCTCCATCCGAACTTCACCAATCACGTCCAGAACGTTAGATACAGCAGCACCTCTGATGGGCAGAGACTGAGGAGATGACAAAAAAGACGTTTTTATAGATTTAAGATCGTCCTGCAACTCTTTTCTACCGACTACTGGTTTACCTTCCTTGTGAAGAACGTATGAAAACTGAGCAATTTTAACTCTGTAAGGTTTGGTCGGTAGGGGGAGCTGTGCACTCACTGCTGCATCTCAAACTCCACGTAGGAGCACCGCTATTGGCTCACAAGCCGCTGAATGATATCTTTTTATTGGCTCCCTACCGAAACATCTGCATGAATTAGGGCGTGCTTCATGTAAATGATACGTAAATGGCGCTTGATTTCACGGGCTAAAGCTGATTTATTATTTGACATCAAATCTTCATGAAGTTTTATGAATCAAATCTTAAATCTGCAATCTTATTATGCAACTTGGAAGGCCGGTTTGTTTTGACTTTGTACTTATCAGTATTGTATTGATAAGCATGAACAATAATATGCTTAAAAAACTAAATTGAATTGCTTGGGGAAAAATATTCAAACACCACAAATTAATAACATTTATACTTTGTGATTATGGCTTCAAGATGTCTAAAGTGAGAAGCAAATAGCTTTTTGTAGCACTGAGGTTCAGTTTTGGTCCATTTCTCCCAGCAAACCATCTTCAGTTCCCTGAGAGGTTCCCTTTGACAGACTTACAATTTGAAGAATTTCCAGAAAGGTTCAGTGTGATTCAGTCAGAAGATCAGCTCATCCATGCAACCACCTTCAGCTTCTTTCGAAACCAGGCTGGAGTTGTTCTGACTGAGTGTTTGGAATTGTTGTCTTGTTAAAACGTCTATTTCCAGATTC
Organism: Colossoma macropomum; assembly: GCF_904425465.1. Taxonomy (NCBI): domain Eukaryota; kingdom Metazoa; phylum Chordata; class Actinopteri; order Characiformes; family Serrasalmidae; genus Colossoma; species Colossoma macropomum. The sequence goes on from NW_023494808.1 coordinate 58,399, forward strand.
AGTTTCTTGGCTGATGAGATTCTCCTCCAATATCTCCCACTACATCAGTCCATTCATGTTTCCTTTGATGGTACGTAGCACTGGCGTCCAGTATCGTTTACAGAGAAGCAGCTCCAGATCATGATGCTCCCACCACCATGCTTCACTGTGGGAGCTCTCAGGATCAGACACTTCTTTCTCCAAACCTGACAAGCTGAGTCACCACCAAACAGTTTTTTCTTCTTTTTCTGTTTCTTCTGATCAGAGAACATTGCACCTTTTTCAGCAATAAGTTTGTTCTCCGATGTGTTCTAGCGAAAGGTCCTAAGAAAAAGTCTCGGTCAGATTTATGTCGTGTTCTTAAAGCGCAGAACTGTTCTCACCTCTGTGCTCTTGAGTGTGTAGATTCTGTTCTCACCTGAGAACAAATCCCCACATAGAGAACGTTGGTGAGTCAGAGTCTTCGTCAGAACTGCGTAAGTGGGTTTAAGGAGAAATTTCTTCTTAAGAACAGTTGGTGGACAAACAGTTCTGATTTGTCTAAATGCTCGTGTGCAAATTTTGGACACTCGGTTCTTCTTTTTAATCAGAGGAGTTTAGTGTGGGGAGGAACAAAGATGATTGCAGTTCAGTTCATTCCTTGTCGTTCTGCTGCTTTCAGATCCTGCAGATCTTCTCCAGTGACTGCTGTCTTCTCTCTTACCTTTCCCATCATCAGTCCAGGAGAAATCCTGCGTGGTACTCCTGCACATGAACGTCCATGAACTCTACACTTAAATATTATCAAACTGTCTCCACTGACAGTATGGCTACGGTCTTTGCAAGTCTCTGCAGCTTCTTCTATTCCAGTGTTGTTTAATAACGTTCCTCTTGAGAACTTCAGGAAGCTCCTTCACCTTCACCATGACTGCTATTTGTTGCCTAAAGCTAATGGCAAAACATCTAAAACATCTTTTATAATAACACTAGGTGCAGTTTGCATGAAAACATTTTTATTGTTGCTACATTAATAGGAAGAACTTGACTTATTTTTATTATTGACCTTTATATGCGTGTGTATATTGTAATACAGTATCTGTAACTTTTTTCTATCAGTTTTGTTTTTTAAAACCTGTCTTTGTTCTTATCAATACATAATTCTTTGTTAATATTTATAAGCACAAAGACAAAAAACCATAAGTGTGTATATTTGAAGTGGATATGCACTTTGGACTTTATTAGTAAACAAAAACAAACATGTCTGAATACCTGATTCTTCTCTCTGTGTTAACATACAGTAATTCTTACTCTTACTATAACTCACAGACCGTGTAAGCTGGTGCCAGCATGCTAACTAAATCAGCAGCATGAAGGGAAATTAAGCAGCAAACAGGTACACAAATTATTTAGAAAGAGTTTTGGTCACTGTGGGTTAAACTGGTAAGGGTTTCGTCTTGGACAGGTAACTAAGGCAGCCCCTTCAGATGAGCTAATGGTCTAAAACAGTAATGCTAACTGTATAGCCACAGTTTCAGCTAACACTAGATCTAGTATCATTGTATACGACTATATAATACACCTGTCCAATATATAATTTAATATATTACTAATAATAACTGCAATGAACACTTTTTACACTCAGAAATGCAGTTCTTTAACAGGTTGCCAAGCTACGAAACAGGCATAGGGAATTTCAGGAACAACACTTTTTTAATAACTTACATCATGTATTTTATAACATCTTTAAATGTGGCTCGACCAATCAGATTTCAGAACCTGAACTATCTGTTTCATACGAATGTCTGCTTACCTGGTTCCCCGCCATGTTGGAGAAGATGAGCAGAGCCTGATTCAGGATGTTGTCTTCTTTCATAAACAGCAGCTTCCACACGGCGTTTGGATAAATAACGTTGTTGTACAGACTGCAGCGCAGAAGTGAAGCCAGGTCTTTACTGCTGAATCCATCCAGCTGAAAACAGAGTTCACAATCAGACTCAGTCTATATCACAATACCTACATTTAGAGTCGGTTATTCATTCAGCCTAATGAGAAACTGTAGAACAGACTCAGTTTATATCACAATACCTACATTTAGAGTCGGTTATTCATTCAGCCTAATGAGAAACTGTAGAACAGACTCGGTTTATATCACAATACCTACATTTAGAGTCGGTTATTCATTCAGCCTAATGAGAAACTGTAGAACAGACTCAGTTTATATCACAATACCTACATTTAGAGTCAGTTATTCATTCAGCCTAATGAGAAACTGTAGAACAGACTCGGTTTATATCACAATACCTACATTTAGAGTCGGTTATTCATTCAGCCTAATGAGAAACTGTAGAACAGACTCAGTTTATATCACAATACCTACATTTAGAGTCGGTTATTCATTCAGCCTAATGAGAAACTGTAGAACAGACTCAGTTTATATCACAATACCTACATTTAGAGTCGGTTATTCATTTAGCCTAATGAGAAACTGTAGAACAGACTCAGTTTATATCACAATACCTACAGACTCGACTTGATACTTGCCTGTCCTGACTAGTGGCTCGATATGAGACTTGCCTCTACTGACTCGGGACTTGATGCTTGCTTGTACTGACTTGGGACTCAACTTTAGACTTGCCTGTACTGACTCAGGACTCAATTTGAGACTTGGGTGTACTGACTGGAGACTTTAGATTTGCCTGTACTGACCTGGGACTCGACTTGATACTTGGCAGGACTGACTCGGGACTTTAGACTTGCCTGTACTGACTCGAGACTCGACTTGATACTTGCCTGTACTGACTAGTGGCTCGACATGAGACTTGCCTGTACTGACTCTGGTCTTGAATCGAGACATGACTGTCTTGACTCGGGACTCAAGTGTCAAGACTTGAGATATACTTGTTATTTGCAACTTAGTACTTGTTCCCACTTCTGATATAACTACACAAATGATCATCTCTGTAGCTGAATTGTTCTGAAGGTAAGTGTCGGGTATGAGTGGGTTAAAGAGGTCAGGACTGACCCGAGAGCAGGCGTACTGCTCTAATCTGAAAACACAGGAGCCGTTGTGCAGTTCCTTCAGGAGCTCCTCACTAGAAGGTCTAAAAGAAGAACAGATTGTTACACGTTTCACTATTTTACACAATTCTACACGATGTTTAATCGTTTTATTGTCGTTATTGAGTTGTTGCTCATACCTGCTGACCCCCTCGCAGATCTGACTCTCTGTTCAGTCAATCAGAGAAAAACATTATACTGTGATGATTTTTCACAAATTACAGATGATAAGTAGAAACATAAACAACGGCAGCGTTTCACTAATTTATCTTTACAATATCTTCAGTTAAAGGATCAATAAATCGTACAGTCAGTACTGCAGTTTAACAGCGCTGAGTGGTTCTAATGTGGACTCACCGTTAACAGTCGTGACGAAGCACTGAAACAGTTCAACAGAAACAGTGAGTTACAGTTTCATTAACAACAGTCAACAGTGCACACTTACAAAGATGGTTCTTCAGGGGTTCTTTTGTAAGGGCAATGTTCTATTTAGAACCATTTGTTCTACACACTTAAAAAAGACAGCTCTTCAAGAGTTTTTTTAATAAATGGAATGGTTCTCTGTGGAAGGAGTTCCACACTCCTAAAAAGACAGATCTTCAAGGGTTCTTTAGTAAAGGCAATTGTTCTATTTAGAATCATGAGTTCTGCACTTTTAAAAAAGGCAGTTCCTCTGGGGTTCTTTGGTTAAGGCAATGGCTCAGTTTAGAACCATAATTTCTAAACCCTTACAAAAAGACGGTTCTTCTAGGGTTCTTTAGTAAAGGCAATGGTTCAGTTTAGAATCATGAGTTCTACATTCCTACAAAAGACAATTCGTTAAAGGTTCTTCAGTAAAGGCAATTATTCTATTTAAAAGCATAAGTTCTACAGTTTTAAAAAGGCCGTTCATCTAGAGTTCTTAAGTAAAAGTAATGGCTCAATTTAGAACCATACGTTCTAAACTCTTAGAAAATGACAGTTCTTCAAAGGTTCTTTAGTAAAGGCAATGATTCTCTGTGGAACCATGAGTTCTACACTTTTAAAAAGGCGGTTCTTCCAGACTTCTTTAGTGAAGGCAAAGATTCTATTTGGAACCATTAGGACTACACACTTACAAAAGGCAGTTCCTCAAGAGTTCTTTAGCAAAAAACATTTAAAAATGGTTCTAAATATGACCAATAGAGTTCTAGTACTGTCACAATCTTGACATTGTAACAATAGCAGAACAATTTTTGGTGCTACAGAACCATATACAGCACATTCTCCATCAATCTGAAGAAAAAATTTACTATGCAAAGAAACATTCAAGCATGAAAATGGTTCTAAATAGAACCACTGCCTTTACTAGAAAACCCTAGTAAACAGAGAACAGTAAGCAGAAACAATCAGAACCGATTAAATGCAGAAGCTTACAGTAGGAAGTGGAGTCATCGGACAATCTGCAAAGAGGAAAACGTTTCATATATTAAAACTTCATACAGTTATTAAAATAAACATATCTACACCACTTACACTAACACGTTCTGAACCACCCGCTGGGACGTCGGAATGCTGTTTATTTTAAAGATATGAATATTTGAGTAGCTCAAAAGGCTAAACTGGTGGTATGCAGACGTACGTTGAGGGGCGAGTTGCTCCAGCAGCGTCACTAAACGGAAAATCTCGGGCTCTGAATCCTGAGAAACGAGCGCTAAAGCCCAGAACAGCCTCCGGGAGCTGAAACCGAAAAACACAGATGAAAACAGAGACTCTGCTGAAAGACAAAACCAAGAGAGGACAGAAAGTAAAAGAAAAGCCAAACAGCTTCACAGATTAACTTACATCACAGTGTAGGAGCTGCAGGGCATCACGCGCTGTACAAATGAAGCATCAAACACATCAGCTTATTAAAACTGCTTATTAAGCGCTTTAAACCTTGACAAACTGACACAGCAGCCATCAATGAAAAGATCTCTGAAAGATCGTTTTCATATTCTACATTTTTTAGGTTCACTTATGACGTTTCTGTGGGTTTATGTACCAAAAACAGTCATAAATCATTCCTTCATGATCATTTTCTAGCAATTAAATTACAATGTAAAAACAACAGGCTGTTCTTGTAACTGTGCCGTTGAGACTGATATATGTAAATGAGCTCTGTGCTGATTGGCTGCCTCATTCAAAAAGCAGTCCAGGCTGAAACACTCCTGATAAATTCACAATGAATGTGGAACTGCTGTAGACTGAATGGGTGGGGCTAAACTGCTGTAGACTGAATGGGTGGGGCTAAACTGCTGTAGACTAAATGGGTGGGGCTAAACTGCTATAGGCTGAATGGGCGGGGCTAAACTGCTGTAGAGTGAATGGGTGGGGCTAAACTGCTGTAGGCTGAATGGGCGGGGCTAAACTGCTGTAGAGTGAATGGGCAGGGCTAAGCTGCTGTAGGCTGAATGGGCGGGGCTAAACTGCTGTAGAGTGAATGGGTGGGGCTAAACTGCTGTAGGCTGAATGGACGGGGCTAAACTGCTGTAGAGTGAATGGTGGAGCTAAACTGCTGTAGGCTGAATGGGCGGGGCTAAACTGCTGTAGAGTGAATGGGTGGGGCTAAACTGCTGTAGGCTGAATGGGTGGGGCTAAACTGCTGAGTCCTGTCTTCATTACCATCATGAGGATGTCCTGTAGAACTTCAGGAAGTCTGTGTTGCCATGATGACTGAAGCAGGAAGTCAAAGACGCTGTTGATGGTGGACTCTTTATCTGGAAGAGTAGGAAGATCCTCCACTATCAGCTCTGCTGTTTGGAGCGGAGTCAGATACGGCAGAGCCAGCAGCTGCACAGAGAGAGAGACTTCAGTTCACTCACTTCACAGGTAGGAGATCATCTCCACCTTCTGCACTAATTCATACCGGATTAAAGTGGGGGTTCAGTGAGATCAGCTGTCTGAGGTTCATTAACTCAGCAAACGGCCCAAAGTTCCTCAGCAGCCACTCAACACTGCTGTTAGTGCTGGAAACACAGGCTGGATCTGGAACACAATGACAAAATATTCAGATCACATCGGTATTGGCCGATACTCAACATTACAGTACTCAGATCGGAATCGGACGATACTCAACATTACAGTACTCGGATCGGAATCGGCCGATACTCAACATTACAGTACTCAGATCGGAATCGGACGATACTCAACATTACAGTACTCGGATCGGAATCGGCCGATACTCAACATTACAGTACTCAGATCGGATTGGTATCAGCCGATACTCATCATTAAAGTACTCAGATCGGATTGGTATCAGCCGATACTCAACATTACAGTACTCAGATCGGAATCGGACAATATTCAACATTAAAGTACTCAGTTCGGATAGGTATTGGCCGATACGCAACATAAAAGTACTCAAACTGGATCAGCACTGACTGATATTCAACATTAAAGTACTCAGATCGGATCAGTATCAGATCAGTATCAGCCAATAGTCAACATTAAAGTACTCAGATTGGATAAGTATCGTCCAATTCTCAACATTAAAATATTTAGTTGGGATTGGTATCAGCCGATACTCAATGTTAAAGTAATCAGATCGAATTGGTATCGGCCGATACTCAACATTAAAGTGCTCTAATCAGATCGGTATCGGCCGATACTCACCATTAAAGTACTCAGATCGGATTGGTAACAGCCGATACTCAACATTAAAGTACTCAGATCGGATCGGTATCAGCCGATACCATTAAAGTACTCAGATCGGATCGGTATCAGCCAATACTCACCATTAAAGTACTCGGATCGGATCAGTATCGGCCGATACTCAATATTTAAGTACTCAGATCGGATCGGTATTAGCCGATACTCAATATTAAAGTACTCAGATCGGATCAGTATCGGCCGATACTCAATATTAAAGTACTCAGATTGGATCGGTATCGGCCGATACTCAATATTAAAGTACTCAGATTGGATCAGTATCGGCCGATACTCAACATTAAAGTGCTCTGATTGGATCGGTATCGGCCGATACTCAACATCAAAGTACTTGGATTGGATCAGTATCGGCCGATACTCAACATTAAAGTACTCTGTTGGATCTGGATCTTGGGGAACTGTATCAGGACATCCCTGATGAATACCTGTGCTGTTCTTGGTCAGGAAAGGCAGGATGAAATCTTTCAGCACTCTCAGCTTCTCTGCCTCGTCTAGGAAGAGGATCGGATCACCGAACTCCATCACGCTGGAAAATAAAAAGGACTAAGATGTGTTTTATCATGATTATATTGTGTTTGTTTAATTCAACCTTTGCTGGATGTGTAATATCAGGGTGTAATCAGGGTCTGATCTCAATAATAGTGATGAGTCTTACATCAGCTGGTATGCTTGGCAGCTGAAGTTCTTGCTGCTGATGCAGTAGAGCAGATCTCTAGAAGCGGACGGCAGGAACGGCCTCAGTTCATGGCTGAACAGGTATTTAATAAAATCAACGCTGTAATAACTGTTAGGAGTGAACTGCCCCAGTCGAACATCCACAATCGCATCCAGAATGTTGGACGCAGACACGCCTCTGATCGGGAAAACCTGAAAAAAAGAAATAAAGATGCCAAAAAAGGTTAAATGGAGCAAAACCACAGAAGAACCACTTTATTCAATGGATATATCAAAATATATCACCTACACCTACATTTAGAGTCAGTTATTCATTAATATATTAATGAGAAACTGTAGAACAGACTCAGTTTATATCACAATACCTACATTTAGAGTCAGTTATTCATTAATATATTAATGAGAAACTGTAGTACAGACTCAGTTTATATCACAATACCTACATTTAGAGTCGGTTATTCATTCAGCCTAATGAGAAACTGTAGAACAGACTCGGTTTATATCACAATACCTACATTTAGAGCCAGTTATTCATTCAGCCTAATGAGAAACTGTAGAACAGACTCAGTTTATATCACAATACCTACATTTAGAGTCGGTTATTCATTCAGCCTAATGAGAAACTGTAGAACAGACTCAGTTTGTATCACAATACCTACATTTAGAGTCAGTTATTCATTCAGCCTAATGAGAAACTGTAGAACAGACTCAGTTTATATCACAATACCTACATTTAGAGTCGGTTATTCATTCAGTCTAATGAGAAACTGTAGAACAGACTCAGTTTATATCACAATACCTACATTTAGAGTCAGTTATTTTTTCAATACCGTCTTCATTTCTTGTATTTTATTAAAGTCCTGCTGTCCTAAGTCATTTTTTCATTATAATTATGTACATTTTTGTGTATGTAGAACTGAAAGTGAAAGTGAAAGTGAACAGACTAGCAGTTACCGTAAAGCACAGTAGTGATTGTAATGCACGTTTCTGTATGAGCAGTTATGAAGCTGTTTTTGTACCATGTTGCTGGAGAAGATGTTGAGGGCTTGGGTCAGGACTCCATCAGCTTTAGTGAAGAGCAGTTTCCATATCTCTTTAGAGTATGTGACATTGTTGGACAGTGAACAGTTCAGCAGCTTCGCCAGGCCGTCGGCGGTCAGTCCAGTCACCTGCAGGAGAAAATGTCCAAATCAGGGCCTTTCGACAGACAGTTCTCATGGAGAAAAACATCTCCAGGATGAAAAGAAATGAGTGTTAAATACTGCAGATCACAAATGGAGAACATTTAGAATGTATTAAAGCCTTTACAACAAGGTGTTGCAATAAGGCAACAATGACTTCCTTTTACGTCTGAGCACAATATAAAAGTCACATTTCATCATTTTATTACTTAAATCACATGAGAAACCTGATCTGACACAAGTTACAGTGTCCTTTTCATAAATGAAACTACTTGCCAAGGGTTTTATAGAAAAACAAAACACAGTTGTTGGCAATGGAAGTGCAATCTGCAATCCATACAGTGGAGTAAATTAATACCCTCAACTTTTCTACATTCCATGTTTTTATCAGTGTAATAGTAACGCTTTATTTTTGTGTTGTTTATTTGTTCATTTAAGCCCAAATTAAACACTTTTATTAACCTTGCAAAAAGCAAAAAAAAAAAATGAACATCTGTTATGTGAAAATAAGATCTCATTTTATTTGGATTGTCCACTATAGTCCCATATAGATCATCTACAGATGTTCAAATTATTACCAAACTATCTGTAGGATTTGGACCAGGGTTAGAGCTAGGACCAGGATGAGTGTTGGGTTTAGGTTGTGGGTTGAGGTTAAGGTCAGGGTCAGGATTAGAGCAGGTTAAAATATAAAGAACATTATAGTCAATTTAGTTGAGATTTAGCTAAATGTAACTTAAAAGTACATTAAGTATCTACAAATCATCTAAAGTGAACTATCCAAATAAAGTGTTACCATCAATCATTATTAATTTGTCGCAGTTGGAGTAAAAACTCCAAAATGGAAAAGTTGTAATAATGCACTATAAACGGTGTAGAATGTGTTTATAATTGTCAGAATTTGATTCCTATAAGGTCTAGATAGTCTCTCCGGAGCCACATGCGGCTCTTTTACTGCCCTGTTGTGGCTCCACAGCAGAATCAGATTAGTAGGTAAAAATAAAATAATCCTCCTTTACAGTAAAATAAAGCTCTGCTGATTGTTCAACACAGTTCAACAATAAATGGTCTTAAACTCTGGAGTTAATGTAGAACTGCTGATTCACCCTTTAACCCTGAAGATCAGCGCAGACTGCTGGTTACCATAGCAACACAGACAACAGTCTCGCCTAGCTAGTAGCTAACGAAACGGCAAAGAGAGAGATTCAAGATGAACATCGATGATTTGGAGACGAATGGACTTAAAGTGAAATTGTCTCATTCCACCTTAAATGGTGGAGCCGTTACATTTAAGGTGGAACTGGAAAATTTGAACAAGAAGCTGGTGAATGAGAAGCGACTTCAGCTTCATTTTACCAGACATTATTTCACTTTTCAGGAAAAGTTTTCCTGCTGGAGATGTGAGAAAAGCGGCTGTAGCAGAGCTAAAGCTTAAAGCAGAGCAAAGTGAGTCTGTGTTTTCGTTTATATTTTTAGTCTATACTAGTCCATTAACACATACTGAGACACGTTTACAGCCAAGACGGTAAAATGAACATGAAATGTTGTGCCTCCCAAGGTGGTTTGATTTTTGTTGAAAGGACAAAATGGCTCTTCTTAACATTTGGGTAGCAACACCAGCTCTAGACCTATGGAACTGATCACTTTACAGCTCTTAATGAAGAGTTTAACGCTGCTATGTTCCATATTCTAAAGTTCAGTTTTGATCATCACTGTTCCCAGGATAAACACATTATCAAGACAGTTTGCACCACAAATTCAACATCTGTTGCAAAAATAGCATTAAAATCAACTTAAAATCAGTGAGAAACTGGAATATTCACAGCTTGTATGTTTATCTGTTTCCAAACAGCCATTAAATGGTTGTTACTTTAAAATATGGGAAGCAAAAACCTCTCATTTTTGAAGTCTATAAGCTCTGAAGTTGTTACTCGACACTATCTAGAATGCACAGGAACCAGATGTTGCCGATTACACACTAATAGGATGTAAAATTGGATGTATTTATCATAACAAGGGCTTAACAAAGTGTTTATTGTGTATTTTTTACAAACAAAAATGTAATTATTATGGTTAATTTGGCTAATTTGTGTAATTTGGGCTTAATTCAGCAAAGAAGATTAAAATAACCCCCCCCCCGATAATAATCCCCCCAGTATGCGTTCCTGATGTGTTCCCATTGTGTGCACTGCAGCCGTATGGCAACAAGATGCAAAGTTTCCCCTAAAGATCTATGAATTCTACAATTTTCAAAGAGGAAAATCATTAAAAATCTATTTTGATGTGTTTTTGTATCAGTCCACGCAGTATAGAGTTAACCTGATGTCTCTTTATCAGTTTATTTGAAGAGTTTGTGTGTTAATCTTAATAAACAAGGTGGAAAATGTGATGTTTATTATTCTGTCTGTCACCTGTGAGCAGGCGAGCTCCGCCACACTGGTCACACAGCTGATGTTCATCTGAGCCAACAGTCCAGTACTGAGGACATAAAGCACATTTTAAACACCGTCTTTACATCATTATTACTATCTACACAGACAGGCTGATGTACAGTGACGGTACCTGTTAACTCCAGCACAGATAACAGATTCTGAAAAACACCAAAAGACGACAAGATCAAGACTTTTAATGATACAAAACCGGAATAAATCAAAAATAAATATCACACAATAAATTACAACACACTGCAGACAGTGAATCAGACTTTCTGCTACAGACTCTTACCATTGACTTGGATAGACAGACACTGTGGATTAAAAAAAATATGTTTAGTTTTACTACGGCTTTAAAGAATCATACCTATTAATATTAAACTAAAATGCATGAAGAAAATTATTATTACACAGTGCTAATACTCAACAAGTCTGGAATGTTTAGTAGTGAGCTATGAAAAATGAAGATGTGTCCAAAATGTCAGTGCAGATGGGTAAACGATACAGCTGCTAACATACAAACCTGTGGCCAATAGCACAATGTATTTAATTGACTATGAACAGAATCTTATGGTATCTTATAGAGTAACAGAAATAACATCATTTAATATAATTTATAAAAATTACATAAATAATATATCTAAATAATAAACCTGCAAAATTGTTTATTATAAAACACAGAACAGCAACCAGTATGTTAAATTCAGCAGATGAAGTCAAAAGCTACTGCTGATGAATCTATAATTACATGTCGGTACGAATTTAGCACAACTATGTTTAACACAAAATCTCAGTTCACTTTATTTGCCTTAATTCGTGTCATTTCCTGCTGACGATCCTCTACAGGAAACAGACTTAAATGTGGCGTTTCTCTGCTAATTTCCAGGGCATTTTTTATTTACTTGCTGAGTTTAACAAATTAAAAAAATAAAACATAGAATATAAAATGTGCCATAACGTTTTACAGGCCACAATCTTTGTTTAATTTGTCCCCCAATATGTTAAATTTAGTAAATAAACAGGAAACGTGTGTTAAATGTGCAGAAGTGTGTCTCTGTAGAGGACGTGTTCACTTATTTAGAACATCAGAACATCAACAACATGGAATTTGACCATATATACGTATTTATATTTATATATGACTGGTGAGTGTAAGTGTATGTATGTATTAATCACAGTAGAAAAGTCAATCAGCAGTAACATGAAGTCCATACATTTAGATTATAATTATGAATAAACTGCTTACTGTTGCAGGCGGCAGCAGCAAACAATCTGCAAAGAGTAGAAAATCAAACACATTACCCAAAGATCTTTATTCAGGACGTTCATATAACGCTGAACCATACAACATTTATCAATCGTGATCATGATATTGATCCAATCACAGTGTTTGTTTATAGTGTGCTGACCAATCACAGCGGTTTACATCACAGTGGTTTAGTGAATCAATGTGTGTATATGATCTAATCAGTCGTGTGTGTTAATTCAACTGATTATTGAAAATGTATTTATTATTATAATTATAATAATTATTATTACTATCAATAACAACAACAACAACAACAATAATAATAATAATAATAATGATGATAGTGGAGAGGTGCGTACCTGCAGGTGCGATTAGGCCCAGACTGTCGATGGTGTCCTGTATGATCTGCTTCATCTCCATAGGAACCACAGCAGCGTACAACCTCTGCGCTCTGAACACAACATAACAGAGGAGTTTTATCAATTTTTATTAAAAATCTGCTGTAGCTGAATGGTGGAGCTAAACTGCTGTAGACTGAATGGTGGAGCTAAACTGCTGTAGACTGAATGGTGGAGCTAAACTGCTGTAGCTGAATGGTGGAGCTAAACTGCTGTAGCTGAATGGTGGAGCTAAACTGCTGTAGACTGAATGGTGGAGCTAAACTGCTGTAGCTGAATGGTGGAGCTAAACTGCTGTAGACTGAATGGTGGAGCTAAACTGCTGTAGACTGAATGGTGGAGCTAAACTGCTGTAGACTGAATGGTGGAGCTAAACTGCTGTAGCTGAATGGTGGAGCTAAACTGCTGTAGCTGAATGGTGGAGCTAAACTGCTGTAGCTGAATGGTGGAGCTAAACTGCTGTAGCTGAATGGTGAAGCTAAACAGCTGTAGCTGAATGGTGGAGCTAAACTGCTGTAGCTGAATGGTGGAGCTAAACTGCTGTAGCTGAATGGGTGGAGCTAAACTGTTCTAGGCTGAATGGGTGGAGCTAAACTGCTGTAGACTGAATGGTGGAGCTAAACTGCTGTAGCTGAATGGTGGAGCTGAACTGCTGTAGCTGAATGGTGGAGCTAAACTGCTGTAGCTGAATGGTGGAGCTAAACTGCTGTAGGCTTTAACTGTGAGACTTACATTTGCTGGATGTATGAGCACTCCAGTCGCTCCTGGAATAAACAAACACAACAGAAGATTCTCAGTAAATTACTGCCCAGACATTCACATATAGTTCTTAATATAGATAGGATAAGATATTAGGGCTACAACTATATTCTATAGAGTATTATCTCAAATAATTGAATGTTCTACAAGGATAAGATGAGGAATTTCCCTCTGATGACTGAAAGGAAACAGTGTAATTTCTATTTTTATTTTATTTGTGCTTTTAGTTTAAACTTCATTCCATCCATTTCATTAGGAATTAACACACATTACTCATTTACAGTATCATAATAACAGTCCACAGTTTACTGACCCTCACAGCTCTCGTCCTGCAGATACACACTGCCATCAGATCTGACCCACAGCCCCACCCTAATGACCCTGCTGTAATTAGAATATTGATGTGTCTGCTGAGCTCTAAAGTGGAGATGTTTACCAGTTCGAGGAGGCCAGTGAGGTTAAAGAGCACTTCAGGCAGGTTCCTCTGCACTGGTGCCCCCAGTAAGAAGTCGAAGACGATGTCGATGACCTGCTTCTTCTCTGGAAGGTGAGGGAGGTTCTCCACGATCAGCTCGGCTGTCTGTCTCGGGGTGAGGACGTCTAAAGCCTCCAGCTGCATCAAACCAGACCAGGAAACACAGAGTGAACAAGCATTTTCAACCTTTATCAGTAACACAACAGCAGCAAGAAATTCAATTCACTTTCAGATAACTGACGATCAGGTCAGCGACACTGACAGTACACAGAGTTTAACTGTTCAAAAAACCCCAAAGTTTTACTTTTTGGTTTATTAAAGACTTGAGCAGAGCAGAGGCTCTTTACATTAGGTGATAATTTCATGAAGCGCTTGGAAAAAGGGTTCGGAATAACCACCTGGAATACCACAGAAACCATCTAGCAACACCATAATGACCACCTGGAATACCACAGAAACCATCTAGCAACACCATTGCAACCACCTAGAATACCATAGAAACTATCAAGCAACACCATAGCAACCACCTAGAATACTATAGAAACCATCTAGCAACACCATTGCAACCACCTGGAATACCATAGAAACAATCTAGCAACACCATAGTAACCACCTGGAATACCATAGAAACCATCAAACAACACCATAGTAACCATCTGGAATATCATAGAAACCACCTAGCAACACCATAGTAACCACCTGGAATACCATAGAAACCATCTAGCAACACCATAGTAACCACCTGGAATACCATAGAAACCACCTAGCAACACCATAGTAACCACCTGGAATACCATAGCAACCACCTAGCAACACCATAGTAACCACCTGGAATACCATAGAAACCATCTAGCAACACCATAGTAACCACCTGGAATACCATAGAAACCATCTAGCAACACCATAGTAATCACCTGGAATACCATAGAAACCATCTAGCAACACCATAGCAACCACCTAGAATACCATAGAAACCACCTAGCAACACCATAGTAACCACCTGGAATACCATAGCAACCACCTAGCAACACCATAGCAACCACCTGGAATACCATAGAAACCACCTAGCAACACCATAGCAACCATCTGGAATACCATAGAAACCATCTAGCAACACCATAGTAATCACCTGTAATACCATAGAAACCCCCTAGCAACACCATAGTAACCACCTGGAATACCATAGAAACCAACAAACAACTAAGAAAACAGACACTAAATGGTAAATGAAATTATATAAAATGGACTTAAAGGTAAATAAAAGCTGTTTTTTTTCCTCCATGCCTCTTTTTGAATGACATTAATGAATATTAATGAACTTTTCCTTTAATGTTTTGATTCAGTGAGGATTTCCACTGAGAAATGCTTTTAACATAAACAGCAATTCATCATTTCTTCTCTTGTCTGTTTTCTGTTCTTCTGTCAGTATTTAGATCCATTTCTCACTGAAGAAACAGTCAATAGGTTGAACAGCTTCAAGGTTCATTTTATTCTTAATTGTTTGTAATTGTTTTTAATGGTTGGCTGCAGTGAAAAAGACAGTACGTCATCCGTCCTTATTAAAATAGAGCTGGAGCTGTACAGCAAAGCAGCATTACCCAGTTATTACTGACACACATTACTACAGTAGAGTACTGTAGTTTTGGTACAAAGGTGCTGAATGTGTGTGTGTGTGTGTGTGTGTGTGTGTGTGTGTGTGTGTGTATAAATATAATACTTCTTTATTTGTTCGTTATACTGCCTGTTTGACGTTATTTTTCATGTTTGGCTTGTTCTGCTTTTTACGTTATTCGTTTGCCTCATGTACTATATGTCTGTCATCATAAAAATAAAAAAATAATCAATAAATAAAACAGAGCTGATTCACTCACAGCGTTAAAGTCTCTGCTGAGCAGGTACAGGTCTCTCAGAGGGGCCCAGGCGGAGAATCCAGCCAGGTTCATCCGGATCCACTCAGAGCTGCTGTTTGTCATGCAGGCGCCTGCAGGGGGCGACACTGAGTCAGAGACACTGACAGGTTCTACTTCATTAACCAGTCCATCCACTCTCTGTGGTAGTTGATCTTTTTATAGATCCTCATTTACATCAGAAAGGACAAACACCCCGTCCCCTCCCCCACTGTCTGTCTCTGACGGCAGGACGTCTGAATTTAAACTTAACGTGTCCAAAGTTTGACTTTTTATCTTAAAATAATGACTTTTTCTCAAAATCTTCAACGTTTTTGTCAGAGTAATGATTCCTCTCATCAGGATTTTAACTTCACAATAATCATTTCTTTTTGAATGTTACTATTAAATAAAACTAAATACTTAAATACATAAAAATTCTGCTTATTTTATGTGAAATATATTCATTTTTATGCAGAAGTTTGGGCACCCCTGGTCAAATTCCATGTTTGTGTTGATTTTCTGAGTGTGAATAAGTTTACACATCCTCCACAGAGACACACTGCTGCACATTTAATTACAGTTCATTTACTGCTGGTTGAGCTGTAGCTGAATGTCCTCTAAAGCCAGACAGACACTGTGTGATTTTATTGACCGTTATCAATAAAGCTGATTCACTCAAAATCATAACAAACTACCTCGCTATTCTATTCAGTCAGTCAGAGTACAGTCGCATGTACATGCATCCTTTCCTTTAGTGTTACACAGCGTTTTTACAGGATTTGTTTATTTGTGTTTATATAATGTTATACAGCACTTTTACTGTATTTATGTTTATTTGTGTTTATGTAATATTATACAGCAGTTTTACTGTATTTATGTTTATTTGTGTTTATTCTAATGTTATACAGCACTTTTACTGTATTTGTTTATTTGTGTTTATATTATGTTATACAGCACTTTTACTGTATTTATGTTTATTTGTGTTTATATTATGTTATACAGCACTTTTACTGTATTTATTTGTGTTTATATTATGTTATACAGCACTTTTACTGTATTTAAGTTTATTTGTGTTTATATTATGTTATACAGCACTTTTACTGTATTTATGTTTATTTGTGTTTATTCTAATGTTATACAGCACTTTTACTGTATTTGTTTATTTGTGTTTATATTATGTTATACAGCACTTTTACTGTATTTATGTTTATTTGTGTTTATATTATGTTATACAGCAGTTTTACTGTATTTATGTTTATTTGTGTTTATATTATGTTATACAGCACTTTTACTGTATTTATTTGTGTTTATATTATGTTATACAGCACTTTTACTGTATTTAAGTTTATTTGTGTTTATATTATGTTATACAGCACTTTTACTGTATTTATGTTTATTTGTGTTTATATTATGTTATACAGCACTTTTACTGTATTTATGTTTATTTGTGTTTATATTATTTTATACAGCACTTTTACTGTATTTCAGTTTATTTGTGTTTATATTATGTTATACAGCACTTTTACTGTATTTCAGTTTATTTGTGTTTATATAATGTTATACAGCACTTTTACTGTATTTATGTTTATTTGTGTTTATATTATGTTATACAGCACTTTTACTGTATTTATGTTTATTTGTGTTTATATTATGTTATACAGCACTTTTACTGTATTTAAGTTTATTTGTGTTTATATTATTTTATACAGCACTTTTACTGTATTTCAGTTTATTTGTGTTTATATTATGTTATACAGCACTTTTACTGTATTTATGTTTATTTGTGTTTATATTATGTTATACAGCACTTTTACTGTATTTAAGTTTATTTGTGTTTATATTATGTTATACAGCACTTTTACTGTATTTAAGTTTATTTGTGTTTATATTATGTTATACAGCACTTTTACTGTATGATTTCTCACGTTTTTTCTGATGGTACTTATTCTAATTATATATAATTGATAATGATCTCACTGGTAAAAGCAGGCCAACTGCTGAGGTAATTGGTTTTAAACGAGGTGTTTAGGGGTCTAAGACTTTTTCACAGCGCTGTGTTTGGTTTTGCTCACGTGTTCTGCCCCGTGTGAACTCTAACACACCTGCTTTACATTGTCTCTTTCCCGCATACACAGCGCCATTCAGTCATAACAGTACAGGAAGTGGTCTGTCTTCATTCCTGCAGTGTCCTCTAACCCAGTTCAGCTCTCCACCCGGTGGACTAACCAGTCTGGTCACTCACAGTGTGGTCACTCCACACCCTAAAGCCTCTTTATGTTCTCCTCTGAATGTCTGTCTGACTCCACACGCAACAGGCTGAGCTAAAGGGGCCTGGACAACCTCACTGAAACCATCTGCAGCTCTCAGCACTGGACAACACCTCATTAACTGGGCTGAAGCACTTCACTTAGCACTGTACTTAGTACTCAGCTACATTTCAAGTACAGTTATATATGAAAAACATACACTTTTTACATTTTACCTTTGTATTTGGACCTTCAAAGCAGCGGTGGGCTTTGGGAGTGGTGGGCTTTTTTCAGTTGATGTCATAATTTGAAAATGCCCTTTACATTGTGTGTAAATTTAATGATGAATGAACCAAAAGAAACGGCCCAAAATGACTTGGAGAAAATTCTGGTTCCATTGACTTACATTAAAAGTAAAGTATGGTTTTTCCTTGCTATTTTGGAGATATGAGGTTTTGTTCGGACAGCAGTGATACATACACACACACACACACACACACATATATATATATATATATATATATATATATACATATGTTCTTAATTCTTAACGCATCTTATTTTTTGATTTCTGTAGTTTCAATTGTAATTTTCTTTCTTGCATTTGTCCATTTTCACAGGTAGCTTTCAGTGTAGCTACACACACAGAACCTGTTGAGTCTACAGGCCAACATCTTTATGCTTCGCCTTACATAGATTTAAATTAAAATGTAAAAATTAAATGACATTTTTAAAGTTTTTAATTCAAATTTAAAATCTAACAGATACTTTTTTATTTTTCTGTCATTTATGACACATTGTATACAAGTAGCTCTCCCTCCATCGCACCATCCTACTAGGCTGAGAAGGTGAAGGCTAGTGAAGTGTGGAGCCAAAAATATAGTTGAGTGAAAATCAGTATCTACACTTAAAACCATAAAATCTCAGGTTTATTACACACTAAGCCTTACTATGCAGTAACTACAGGGACTTCAGTGTAAACTGGCTGAGCCCTGACCATTTAGGGGTTTGAACACTCAAACATACTTAAGTGTCTAATAGTAAAAGCTAAATGTTTTAACAGGTAAGTTACACGTTTTCTTCGTTTGGCGGTGACTAATTGTTACCAGTCTTCTCACAAAGATTAACGAGTTCCATTTCGCAATCATATGAATTTGGTTGGAGATTTTGTCCCCCGTTTTCCTTTCTTGAGTTCAATCATTCAATCAATTTGAAATCTAGCTGAGCACGACAACACAGGATATACAAGAACTGAAAACGAAAAGTAGTGATAAACATGCGCAAAATAAAATTTAAACAAGCAAGATTGTTTGAATTAAATGGTCAGTTAAAATTATGGAGTAAAAAAAAAAAAATTAAGAAAAATACATTATAAGCCACTAAAATGCAACTAATGCAAATCAGAAAAAGCAATGAAGAATTTCGAATAAAGTAATAAAATAAAAAAAAACTAAAACTAAAAATAAAACCAACTAAGCAAAAAAAAAAAATTCAAGTATTAATGTCAATTCCCACTCGTTAGCTAGCACGTGCTTCCTCCGAGTCAATTCCTGCTAATTCTGTTACATCAGCTAACAGACACCTGTGTTAATGACACAGAGGACAGTCACGATCTCTTAGACTCCCACTTACGGATGGCTGGGGCATCAAACTCCCAACCTCTTGACCCTGGCCAACGCTCAGACAGTTACACCACTTACGTTATAAGCCTACGTGAAAGTTTAATCAGAATAGTTCATGCACCAGTGAAGAGTCTTTCAGAGGAGAACGACGAGTCAGAAATGACTCATACGAAGCCTCAGCATGACTTTATTATCAGAAACTGTAACTTTAAAGGGTTAAATTTGCTAAACGTTCGAATGCAGCTGCGTTACCTGTTTCGATCTGTCCAGACAGGAACGGTGTGATGAAATCGTAGTAAACCAGGAAAGGGCCACTCTCCGACATCAGGAACATGTTGTTACTCATCTCCCTCACACTGAAAAAAACATGAATCAATTATTAGGAAATTAATAAACTCTTTAGTTTATACTGACAGTGTGACTGTGGTGAAGCTGAGTTCAGCAGAAACCTCCGGAAACTCCACCTTAATCCCACCAACAGTCTACAGCCCATGTGTCAAACACAAGGCCTGTGGGCCAAAAGAGGCTCGTGGCACCATCCAATCCGACCCACGAAAAGTTTTAATTTTCTCTTAATATTAGCCCGTTTCACAATGAGCTGCACTACAACTCCCAGCATGCACTGCAACATAACGTGTGCTCTGACGCCACTCCCCCAACAACAATACATAGGACAGCGGTTATACCACAAAAAGGAAAGATGGCAGGTGTGTGGCTTAAAAACCTCCTAACTGGGCACAATTAAAGAGGTTTAAGGATTATCTGTAGCTGATGTAGCTATTTAAGGTTTTTAAAGTATCCATGTAGAACTTTAAGGTCTGTTCTACAGTCCTATATTTGTTTTTTGGTGCCCACGGATTTGTTGTGATTTTTTAACATTGCCCTTTCAGTGGTTGAGTTTGACCCCTCTGGTCTACAGAATGCTCACTCTGCAGATCCAGAACTAGGTTCTAGACTTTTAGAACAGTAAAATGGTAAATCTGGACAGCTCAATACAAGCTAAAGCAACTCAAACCCCCAGTGGATCACCAGTTTACACAGTTTGGTCTGTTCTAGATAACAGGTTGGTGCTAGATTAAAATGAGAAATATAACACTGGTGCTCAATAGTGTATGTGTGCTATATAACAGACTGGCGTACAGTGGACAGTATAGAGTGAGTGCTAGATAACAGTGGGAAGTGGATAGTGTGGGGCTGTATAGTGGGTTGACGTATAGTAAAGCAGTATAGTGTGAGTGCTAGATATCAATGGGAAGTATAGTGTGGGACTGGATAGTGGGTTGACGTATAGTAAGTAGTATAGTGTGGGTGCTAGATCAGCAGTATACTGAGGTGCTGTATAATGGGTTGACATACAGTGAACAGTATGCTGTGGGTGCTAGATATCAAAGGAAAGTATAGTGTGGGGCTGGTAATATCGTGGTTGTAAATTAAGCAGTATAGTGTGGGTTCTAGATAATGGTAAGACATGTACTGTGGGGCTGAATGACACGCTGATGTGATACAGTGTGGGTGCTAGACAAGTATTATAGTGAGGGTGCTAGATAAATGGATTGACATACATTGAGCAGTATAGTGTAGATACTAGATAACTTTGGGGAGTATATTGTGGGTGCTAGATAATGAATTGACACAGTAAGCAGTACAGTGAAGGTGCTAGATAACAGATTGAAATAGAGTAAATAATTTAGTGAAAGTAGTTAAAAATAAGATATCAAAGAATACGCATTATAGTGAAGGTGCCAGATAACAGAGTTGAGGTACAGTCAGCAGTATAATGAGGGTGCTAGATAAGAGGTTTGATGTACTGTCAGCTGTATAATGAGGGTGCTAGATAAGAGGTTGATGTACAGTCAGCAGTATAATGAGGGTGCTAGATAAGAGGTTGATGTACAGTCAGCAGTATAATGAGGGTGCTAGATAAGAGTTTGATGTACAGTCAGCAGTATAATGAGGGTGCTAGATAAGAGGTTGATGTTCAGTCAGCAGTATAATGAGGGTGCTAGATAAGAGGTTAATGTACAGTAGGCTGTATAATGAGGGTGCTACATAAAGGTTTGATGTACAGTCAGCAGTATAATGAGGGTGCTAGATAAGAGATTGATGTACAGTCAGCTGTATAATGAGGGTGCTAGATAAAGGTTTGATGTACAGTCAACAGTATAATGAGGGTGCTAGATAAGAGGTTGATGTTCAGTCAGCAGTATAATGAGGGTGCTAGATAAAGGTTTGACATACAGTCAGCAGTATAATGAGGGTGCTAGATAAAAGTTTGATGTACAGTCAGCAGTATAATGAGGGTGCTAGATAAGAGGCTGACGTACAGTATCTGGTAGGTCTGGCAGCTGAACGGCTTGGCGCTGAGGCAGAGCAGGTAGTCAGGCGTCAGGGTGGATAAACGAGGCTTCAGTTTGATCTGGAACCACATGCTGATAAACTGCTCGTCCTGCAGGTTGTACGGGGACAGGTCATGGAGACGGTCCAGGATGTGGATGAAGGGTGAATCTGGAGCGCTGAAGTTCTGGGAGAAAGCAGAAACCAGTAACACAGAATTACAGCATATGTAAAATCATCAGCATGATATGCTAAAATACGCTGTAGTACAAACCACAGCAAACAGGATTATAAGTAGTGTTTCAGCAGTGTAACACTGTGGATTTAGTACTGGTTTAGTAGCAAAATTGGTCATGACTGTAACAGTAATGTAGCAGTAGTGTTCCAGTAAGAGTCATGACTGGAACAGTAGATTTTCAGTAGTGTTCCAGTAAGAGTCATGACTGGAACAGTAGAGTTCAGTAGTGTTACAGTGAGAGTCATGGCTGTAACAGTAGGGTTTCAGTAGTGTTCCAGTAAGAGTCATGACTGTAACAGTAGAGTTCAGTAGTGTTCCAGTAAGAGTCATGACTGGAACAGTAGATTTTCAGTAGTGTTACAGTGAGAGTCATGGCTGTAACAGTAGGGTTTCAGTAGTGTTCCAGTAAGAGTCATGACTGTAACAGTCGATTTTCAGTAGTGTTCCAGTAAGAGTCATGGCTGTAACAGTAGATTTTCAGTAGTGTTACAGTAAGAGTCATGGCTGTAACAGTATATTTTCAGTAGTGTTACAGTGAGAGTCATGGCCGTAACAGTATATTTTCAGTAGTGTTACAGTGAGAGTCATGGCCGTAACAGTAGATTTTCAGTAGTGCTACAGTAAGAGTCATGGCCGTAACAGTATATTTTCAGTAGTGTTACAGTGAGAGTCATGGCCGTAACAGTATATTTTCAGTAGTGTTACAGTGAGAGTCATGGCCGTAACAGTATATTTTCAGTAGTGTTACAGTGAGAGTCATGGCCGTAACAGTAGATTTTCAGTAGTGCTACAGTAAGAGTCATGGCTGTAACAGTATATTTTCAGTAGTGTTACAGTGAGAGTCATGGCTGTAATAGTAGTGTTACAGTAGTGTCACAGTAGTATTGTAGTGAGAGTCATGGCTGTAACAGTAAAGCTTCAGTAGTGTTACAGTAAAAGTCATAGCTTTAACAGTAGATTTTCAGTATAAGAGTCATGACTGTAACAGCAGAATTAGCGGTACAGTAATCGTACAGTCATGGCGAGTTGGTTCAGGAGCGTGTTGAGGCTGGTGGTCAGTTGAAGTGCAAGGCTGTCCAGTGTTTCGGAGGTGAGCGTGAGGTTAGTGCTGGCTGCACAGTGCAGAATCTTCGCTACGTGCTGCATCATGTTATTCACCTGGAACAACATAACAGTGTATTACGACAGTGTAACTACAGAATACAACATATTACATAACTTACTACACATAAACTGTAGAGCTACAATAATTCATAATAATAATCTTACATATTACTTATCTTATTATCTCTATACTTATTTTTTCTAGAATCTTTAGTTTTAATTTCAAAATTATATATTTCACATAACTGTAATTGATTACATAAACAAATGACATAATATCACATGATTATCAGTTATCAACAGACTAATTACACTGCACAATGTATTCTCTATTCACACATCCGTTATTCATATTATATGTTTGTTTCTTTTGAAAACGACTCACAGCGCATTCTGGCTCTTCGAGAGTGATTTTGCACAAATCCTGATCGTTGCTGTTCCCACTCATCTCAATATAGCTACAAAAACAAAGAAACACATACAAATGTTTGATTATAGAGATTATTTAGATACATATTCTACAATGGTTCTGTGAGATTTTGTAAAAAATGGCCAAAACAATAAATAAATTGACTTAATTGAATAATAATAGACCACTCTGAGCCTTTCAGTGACTTCATGATGCTTAAGCTCAGAAGCCTTTAAAAACGGCAGCGTTCCAGTACTGTGATTACTTTGTGCCGCTGAGTATTCTAATGCCTTACAGTTTAAACTCTGATAGTCATAGTATTATTAGTCACTCAGTGGTTTCAAAACATTTCTTCAAAACACTTCTGTGATAACGATCATTTCTGCTGGTGCCCCTATGAGATTTCTAATAATATGTTAGCAATGTTACGTAAGCCAACAGCATTTTGGCTGTTCTAGGTTAACTACTGTCATTAGAAGCTTTTAGAAGTCGTTCCATGTGTTTTATCTGATGTTCGTAACAGTCATAATCACATATCTGAGCTCGTGTGTATCAGTGTTACAGTGACTCTCTCAGTAAAGAGTCCTGCATAGAGCTGCAGCCACTGTTTTACATTCCTAACAACCAACCGGAACACTGCTTAGACTACGACTCGCATTCACAGTCAGTGATGCAACTAGAACTTCCAGAAGGACTAGAGTGATGTACTTTAACTCCACCTGCATTGTAAATAACAGTGTGATTGGTTGGTTCCTCGGTCACTTCCTTATTATGTTGGTAGTTAATCTAAGGCCTTCAGTCCAGCTCCTGACGTCCTAACCAATGGGAGAGCTTACTCGGCTGTGTCTACCTGGATAGGTGTTTAGGTTTTGCAGAATAATCCAGACGTACAGTAATGAGTAATTAGATTAGGCCAACTCCAATAAGGCCTGTCAGGATTACTTGTTTAAGCTGAATGGCTCAGTTAAAGCAAAAGGGTACATTCTAAATAAATGTGTCAATAATTAGCTCCAAATTTAAAAAGTAGTCAAGATTTCTGCAGCTCACTAAAAAGCAGGGTTTATCAGTCTGAACGTTCTCCACAAGGGGGCAGTAGCTTTTGTGGTCTCCACTGAAAGAGAGGAAACTGCCTTAATGCATGCTACTTTAATCTAGGGCTCACCGAACAAAACATCTCAGTACGACAGATTAGTGAAAAAATCAAATTAAATAAAATCAGTCCCCATTTTGATTCTTTGGACTACAATTCCATCATAAAAGGATTATTAGAATTATTTTTTAAAAAGAGGAAAGAAAAGAAAAAAAAACGTACTTATAACTCAAACCTATCACTGATGTCAAAGTTCTGCCAGTATTTTGTAAAAATGTGTTAAAAATAGATACATTTTTGCCGTGTAGTTACAGTTACAAACATAGTACCAGTAAGTATTGTTTTGGTATTACTATCGCATTCAAGGTATCGGATCGGTATCAGTACTGAAAGGTTTTAAACGATACCCATCCCTAGTTTAACCTTTATTAAAAATGTGCTAACACCTAAAACTGTGGTGGGCAGTTCAGCTGCCGTCCGGTCTGTCGTGTTTTGGTCACTCACAATAAGCTGTGGAAGACTTCAGTGATGTCACTCGGAATCTCTCCAGGGAGGAACCTCCTCAGTACCGGAGCCACGACGTGCGAGAACCAGGCGTTAACGTCCGTCGGGTCGAACGCCACCACATCATTGCTGCCGTTCTGTTTATATGGAGCGGCTAGTTCTGCTAGAGTCCAGTTCAGCATGGCCTGGACAAACGTAGCTCTGCTCATGCTGGACAGGTCAGGCTGGAGAGGAAGAGCGGATAAGAGGAGTGGAAAGAAGAGAAGTGTGAAATAAATCACACTGTTCTGATCAGAAAACCTGCTGCATTCTCTGCTGCCAACTGACCAGCACAACTTTTCAGAAACACAAGATTATTTTGTCCTCCTGTTATAAAGTTTCTGTTTTTAAAGACAAGATTTTGTGACAACAGCAATGATATTAGCACTAAACTACTACTACTAACAATATTAATAATAATAATAATAAACTTTATGCGTATAAGACCTTACATATATCCAAAATGCAGCTGGAATAAAGTAATAAAAGTAATAAAAGCTTTACATCGTAAAAGTAAACAGATTTAAAGTGCAATAATTAGTACTACACACAGTACTATGCAAAACCTTGAAGCACCTGATAATAATATTTACTCTGCTATATCATAAGTAATATTCATAAGCTGTTTATCTGGGCAGTAACTGTTAATTTAATGGGTTCTTTAGTGAAGGCAATGGTTAATTTTAGAACTGTGAGCACTCAAAGAACTTTTGAATGCATTTTGGTTTCTTGTGTGGGTAAACAGAACCATTTACCAGGCAAGAAATCAACATGCATTCAGAAGAAAGACGCTCTATAACGGACGTTTGTCGCGAGTGGTGAAAACAGAGGGTGCGTGGTGTGTTTGGTTACCTGGTGTGTGAGGGAGACGAACTCTCTGACGAAACTTCCAACCGGTTTAAACGCCGTCATGAAGTCGTTCATAACCTGCAGATACAGAGTCACAAAACCCTTTTTACCTGGATCAAACAAAGCCACTGTGGAGTGTTCGAGAAATGTTTACATATTAGTTTTAGGTTGGTGTCCTTCAGCATTTGTTCACTGCCTATATGGAACAAAAATATATGGACATATACTTCTGCAGTCCACACTGAAATACATTCCAAACACTGAAATGTATTTCAGAGTATTTTGCCATATTAACCAAGTATATTTTAAAACACATTTATTTTAAAATGTGTGTGGAAATTTTACACATATACAAAAATAACTGTATGTAAATGTGTTTATCAGATCCGTCTGAAAATGTATATAAACGCTGTGTTAATAAAGGAGCACTTATCTGAAGCGCTGTGTGTGTTTGTCTTCTTCTATGCTGAGGCCATAATAGACTGGGATTGCTAATAAGCTAATCTTAGCCTTGGCTAGTGTCTCAAAAGAGCTTGGTCTCACTAACTAAGCTGATGTTAGCAGTGTGTTTATTAGCTAGCCTTGACTTCAGGAGTGCGTTTATTTTCTAGCCTTGACTTCAGGAGTGCGTTTATTCGCTAGCCTTGACTTCAGGAGTGCATTTATTAGCTAGCCTTGACTTCAGGAGTGCGTTTATTAGCTAGCCTTGACTTCAGGAGTGCATTTATTCGCTAGCCTTGACTTCAGGAGTGCGTTTATTCGCTAGCCTTGACTTCAGGAGTGCGTTTATCTGCTAGCCTTGACTTCAGGAGTGCGGTTATTCGCTAGCCTTGACTTCAGGAGTGCGTTTGTTCGCTAGCCTTGACTTCAGGAGTGCGTTTGTTCGCTAGCCTTGACTTCAGGAGTGCGTTTATTCGCTAGCCTTGACTTCAGGAGTGCGTTTGTTCGCTAGCCTTGACTTCAGGAGTGCGTTTATCTGCTAGCCTTGACTTCAGGAGTGCGGTTATTCGCTAGCCTTGACTTCAGGAGTGCGTTTGTTCGCTAGCCTTGACTTCAGGAGTGCGTTTTTCTGCTAGCCTTGACTTCAGGAGTGCATTTATTTTCTAGCCTTGACTTCAGGAGTGCGTTTATTCGCTGGCCTTGACTTCAGGAGTGCGTTTATTTGCTGGCCTTGACTACAGGAGTGCGTTTATTTTCTAGCCTTGACTTCAGGAGTGCGTTTATTTGCTAGCCTTGACTTCAGGAGTGCGTTTATTCGCTGGCCTTGACTTCAGGAGTGCGTTTATTTGCTGGCCTTGACTTCAGGAGTGCGTTTATTTTCTAGCCTTGACTTCAGGAGTGTGTTTATTCGCTGGCCTTGACTTCAGGAGTGCGTTTATTTTCTAGCCTTGACTTTAGAAGTGCGTTTATTAGCTAGCCTTGACTTCAGGAGTGCGTTTATTTTCTAGCCTTGACTTCAGGAGTGCGTTTATTTTCTAGCCTTGACTTCAGGAGTGCGTTTATTCGCTGGCCTTGACTTCAGGAGTGCGTTTATTTTCTAGCCTTGACTTCAGGAGTGCGTTTATTTTCTAGCCTTGACTTCAGGAGTGCGTTTATTTTCTAGCCTTGACTTCAGGAGTGCGTTTATTCGCTGGCCTTGACTTCAGGAGTGCGTTTATTTTCTAGCCTTGACTTCAGGAGTGCGTTTATTCGCTAGCCTTGACTACAGGAGTGCGTTTATTTTCTAGCCTTGACTTCAGGAGTGTGTTTATTAGCTAGCCTTGACTACAGGAGTGCGTTTATTCGCTAGCCTTGACTACAGGAGTGCGTTTATTTTCTAGCCTTGACTTCAGGAGTGCGTTTATTTTCTAGCCTTGACTTCAGGAGTACGTTTATTCGCTAGCCTTGACTACAGGAGTGCGTTTATTTTCTAGCCTTGACTTCAGGAGTGTGTTTATTCGCTAGCCTTGACTTCAGGAGTGCGTTTATTAGCTAGCCTTGACTACAGGAGTGCGTTTATTCGCTAGCCTTGACTACAGGAGTGCATTTATTCGCTAGCCTTGACTACAGGAGTGCGTTTATTTTCTAGCCTTGACTTCAGGAGTGCGTTTATTTTCTAGCCTTGACTTCAGGAGTGCGTTTATTCGCTAGCCTTGACTTCAGGAGTGCGTTCATTCGCTGGCCTTGACTTCAGGAGTGTGTTTATTCGCTAGCCTTGACTTCAGGAGTGCGTTCATTCGCTGGCCTTGACTTCAGGAGTGCGTTTATTTTCTAGCCTTGACTTCAGGAGTGCGTTTATTCGCTAGCCTTGACTTCAGGAGTGCGTTCATTCGCTGGCCTTGACTTCAGGAGTGCGTTTATTCGCTAGCCTTGACTTCAGGAGTGCGTTCATTCGCTAGCCTTGACTACAGGAGAGCGTTTATTCGCTAGCCTTGACTTCAGGAGTGCGTTTGTTCGCTAGCCTTGACTACAGGAGTGCATTTATTCGCTAGCCTTGACTACAGGAGTGCGTTTATTTTCTAGCCTTGACTTCAGGAGTGCGTTTGTTCGCTGGCCTTGACTTCAGGAGTGCGTTTATTCGCTAGCCTTGACTTCAGGAGTGCGTTTATTTTCTAGCCTTGACTTCAGGAGTGCGTTTATTTTCTAGCCTTGACTTCAGGAGTGCGTTTGTTCGCTGGCCTTGACTTCAGGAGTGCGTTTGTTCGCTGGCCTTGACTTCAGGAGTGCTTTTAGTTGCTAGTCTTGGCTATCAAAACCTTCATGTTTCTGGGTGCAATGTAAAGACTTTGAAATTACATGTACGTGAATGGGAAGAAATCTAATTAGTGTATAAAGGCAGTGATGATAACAACAACTCACTTAAAACATAACATGATAACGAGTACCGCTGCAGTCTGACCTGTGTGACTGGATCCTGTACGGAGGGGGGGTATATGGGGGGTAACCACACGCTACCATTGGGCGGTGAGGTCACGCTCCCATTAGGGGTCATCACAGAGGTCAGCAGGCTGTCTAACACCACACCGAGGGAGTCGTTGTGCAGATTGGCCAGCTCGGGGTTGAGTATAAGCTCAGCCTTCTGCTCTGGACTCAAAAGGTGCAGCACCTCCATCTGTGTAGAGAACATTGGACAAATTAAAGCAATAGTTTCCCCCAGTTTTCGTCCAACTCACCCCAAATCCAGTCAATGAACAAAGACGTTTCCTGTCTGAAGTTTGCTATGAGGCTAATGTAGCTAATAAATAATAGAAGCTTATACACCACAAATTAGCACCTCAAACCGTGCAGTGTGTTGTTCAGTATCTCTAATAGACTAGATTATGTGGTTTCTGACACTGCATGACTCACTGTTGCCTGTAAACATGGATGAAGTATCTTAGCATGGCTAAAAGCAGTAGCGTCCGTCTGGAGGACTGAATTTTGTACCTTTGGCATATGAGTTGAATAGAACATCACACAAAGGACAAAACAGGGTTTAATTGCTAATGTCTTTGACGAAAAGCAAGTCCCACAAGTTTGTGCAAGTGTGAATCTGGGCTGTGGAATCTGCTTTTATAAATTTCAGTTTTTATGAAAATGAATAAACTTTCAGTTTGTATAAAAACAAACATTAGAGTCCAAAGCGTAACAGGGTTTGCCATGATAAGCTAACATTTTGGTGCACTGTCCTTTTTCAGCTCCAGTCCTGGGACCCACTGACCTGAACAGTTTTCAGGTTCTTCCTGTTCTAGCACACCTGATTCAACTCATCAGCTCCTTATCACGTGCTTCGTTAGTTTGATTAGGTGTGCAGCAGCATGAATACTGCGTTATTTTAATTAACTTAATTGGTTTTCAGGCTTTTTGACACCAGAGCTTTTTTCCGTTCCCAGGTCTGTGAGTTTGTTATGTTTGGTCGAGTGTAAAAGCTGTATTTGAGATTTTTATCACTTCATGAAAGTCAGCCGAACTTTCTCACATTTTCACGTTCTGTTGAAAAATAAGTTAAAGCACTGACAAAAAAATGGAGACACAAGGTTTTGTTCTGACAGGTTCTGGATGTTTCTGGAATCCTCAGTCACCTTCCTCCAGTCCTGCTTCTCTTATTATATGATTTTAGATGAGCTAATAGGTTGTAAACTGTTACAGGCAGTATAAACGTAATGATGACAGACGAGGACGAGTTGAGGCTGTGATAACACAGAGCAGAACTCTGGGTCGTGGTTTATATCAAATTAATATTAATGTAAATATCGGTATATGTGTAGGTTACCCCATTGAAGAGCAGGTTGATGGAGGTGAAGTCCCTGATCCGGGCCAGAACCGAGAATGAGCCGAAGTTCTTTATCAGCCAGTCCTCACTGCTGAGACCAGGATCGACACAACCTGACATACAACACACAACATACACAGAACACTGTACTTCAACAGATACTAACTCTATAAGAGTTAAAGGTGTCTGAGTCCTGAGCCCCTCCCCCTGAGCACCACCTCCCAAGCCCCTCCCCCGAGCCCCTCCCCTTGAGCACCACCTCCCGAGCCCCTCCTCCTGAGCACCACCTCCCAAGCCCCTCCTCCTGGGCACCACCTCCCGAGCCCCTCCCCTTGAGCACCACCTCCCGAGCCCCTCCTCCTGAGCACCACCTCCCAAGCCCCTCCTCCTGGGCACCACCTCCCGAGCCCCTCCACTTGAGCACCACCTCCTGAGCCCCTCCCCCGAGCCCCTTCTCCCTGAGCACCACCTCCCGAGCCCCTCCCCCTGAGCACCACCTCCTGAGCACCATCGCCGGTCCCACAGCGAGGCCACTTTAATAGACCTTATGTTCGATCCTGGAGGCCTCAAGCTTGTAACAATAGCAGAACCCCTTTTGATGCTATACAGAACCATATACAACACATTCTCCATCAGTCTGAAGAACCATTTTACCATGCAGAGAACCATTTAATCATGAAAATGGTTCGTTGAGTGTTCATGGTTCTATATAGAACTGCTCTCTTTCCTAAAGAACCCTTGAAGAACCATCTTTTTAGGAGTGCTGCTTTTCTGAGACTCTTTCTGTGAAGTGTACCTGCAGGTCTTCACTGAGTCACCTGGGAGGATGGTAACTGCGAGGCCTGGGGGGACGGTATCCGAGTTTTGAGTGTGCAGGAGGTGGGGCTCAGGACTCGGACGCCGTCCTTCCAGCCCTCGCAGTTATCATCCTCCCTCTATTGTCATCGCAGGTTGTCGTCTGTGCTTGGGGTTTGGGGTTTGGGCTCTGCCTTCCTGCCAGCTCTGGTGACCCTTATTGGAGCCCGGGGGACGGGCACTTGCCACATCATGTTATCTAGACTCTTACAAGCTCATGTTATCTAGAATCCCAAGATTTCCACTTGTAAATGTGACTTCGTTGGTCATTCAAGAGCAATTTACAAGAATAGAAATCGTTCTTTCCCAGTTTTTACCTTAAATGAGTGCGTTGGTTAAAGGTGCAATCTTTTCAACTATTGATGTTGGATATAAGAAATATTCCAGGATTATTCTTTGGTTTCAGGCATGTTTATACGCCAAAACAGTTATACTTGTAATTGTGACCTATTTGGTCATTCAAATGAGATTTACAAGTACAGAAATTGTTCTTTCCCAGTTTCCATTACCACTCAAACACGGCATTAGAGCAACTGATCAGTGCTGGAACTCAATTTGGAATTCAAATTTCAGTTTTATTGCGCTGACACCTGCAGTTCTGCTTTGTTGTCTTAAATAAAACTGCCATCTATATGATTTATTTATACTTGTCTGGGTCAAAAACACTGAATTATAAGTTTGAGTCTTATCAGTCTTATCAGTTTATCAGTCTTTTACAGTGATTGACACTAGAGGTCTGCACTACCGCACGGACCTGACACAATATCTTGCGGCGCGGGGCGATATTTTCAGTGTTGCTGGCGGGAGCGGGTGGAAATGAGACCCCTTCAGGTGGGAGCGGGTGCAAGCACGCATATAGAGAAATCCCGCAAATTAACGAACAGCCTAAATAAAGCAGAACGATCACTAAATCACATATGTAAACAGTGTAACAGTAAAACAGCTCAAATGAATAAAGTCATTCTCGAGCAGCTGATCACGTGATCATAGGCCTGATTCACACATACTGCATCTGCGTGGCGTGAGCGACGCGGATAGTCTTGCTTTTCATTTGGGCGCCTGTGTTAACTGTTCAGTGCTTTCACACAGGCCGCGCGTGCGAAGCGGCAGAGTCCCAGACGCCGCACTGAAGCGTCGCAGTGTTTAGAGAACAGACCCGGGGCAGATTTTTCCTGCGTGCAGCACACGTCACACAGCTAAATACACTAAAATAAGCCACGGAGATGAATGGAAAATTAACAGAGGGCCATATAAAACCGTTAAAGGTGATTTTTATGTAATTCATGACGAAATAGACACTCCGTGCCGCAGACAGATTTCCCGGTTTGTTTACATGCTTGAGACTTTCTCCCAATCAGAAGTCAGAATACATTTATAAATTATATTTCTATTGATCAGAGTGACTGAAGTGACCATTTATCTGTCTGAACACAAGAATGTCTGTATAAGTTTCTCGCTGCTCCGCAGCTCAAACGCTGTATGCATGAAAGGTCAGCGTGTCCGAGCTGTAGCTCGCGCTGCTTCACTCACACCACGCAGAGACAGCATGCGTGACTCAGGCATTAGAGAGACGGTGGAGCCTTCAGTTCCACGGCCACAGCTGCCCAGCAAAATACCAAAAATGACCGCTCTGTGGTTTAATTCCTGCTCGTGTGTTGACTGAGAATAAACGGCGTTTGGTGAAGTTACTCACAGTGAGCCTGATGACCACGACTGCGTGTTATTTCAGCAGAGAATAATGTGTTTGTGATTAGACTGTGTAAGGTATTGGATGTGCGCGGGCGGGAGCGGGACAAATCGTTTCGGTTGCGGGCGGGAGCGGGACAAATGATTCCGATTTTCTGCGGGAGTGGGCGGGAGCAGGTGAAATCTCGCAGGGGCGGGCGGGAGCGGGCTGAAAAAACAGTCCCAGCAGACCTCTAATTGACACAGCAGCTGACCCCTCCTGAGGGCGAACGTTGCGACATCTGCTCTGTCGCCTTTCAACTGATTCATAAAAAGCAGGTTCTCCTCTCGAGCGGTGAAGTTAAAATGCAGTGTTTTACCTGCGGATGTGTTTCTGGAGAGGAACGGGTACATGAAGAACGAATAGATCCATTTCTGCCTTTCGGGATCCAAACCGGAGAAATGCTGACTCAGCTCCTGCACCCTACAACACACACAGCCTTTCATTTTTCAGGAAAACAAACGGCCAAATGACCCCACAAGCAGCAAATGATCAAAGAGTCCATGTGAAATCGCTGACGATCTCCTTACTGACCATCTCCTCACTGACCATCTCAGATTGGCTTCATATTTGAAAATAATTCTGCTGTGCTCAACAGACAGTGTGCAAAATTCTAGACTTCTGTCTTCATTATTTTGACATATGGCTTTAAAGAGTGGTTTTAAAAAGTGGGCGTGGCCTTAATTTTTACCTTAAATGAGCACTTTGGAAAAAGATGCTAACTTTGTCATAACTTTTGAACTACTGATGTTGGATATGAGAAATTTGTTTAACCACCAAAACAGAAGATACAGAAGATTTAATTGTATATGTATATATATCTATTGTATGTACTGTACTCTATCTGTATATGTTTGTATGTACTGTATATATATATATATATATATATACATATATATATATATATATATATATATGATGTGTGTGTGTGTTGTATGTACTGTATCCATAAATGTATGTGTTGCATGTAGTGTATCTGTATATGTGTTCCTATGTGTATATATGTATGTGTGCTCATACATGGTGCTGTAGGTGCTGCAGCTGAAGTTGGAGTTGCTCAGGCAGGTGAGGAAGTTCTGAGAGATGGACGAGAGCAGAGGGGTCAGTCTGACCTGGAGCCAAAACCGAATGAAGTCATCGTCCTGCAGCAGAGACGCCCAATTTACACTGAACTCCCCGGATATGTTTAATACAGGAACGCCACTCAGAGAGGAACGCTGAGAACACAGAGAACACAGTGAGATTATCATCACTGCGATTAGCATTTAATGTAGTGTTTCATTACAGTTTGTACCAATAAAGCCACCTGAATCTGAACATACTTCAAAAGATTCACACAAAAACGTGAGAGATGAACAGAGATACTAAAGAGTGGAAACAGGAGAGAAAATGACACAGAAGAAAACGATTGATCATGTTTAAGGTGCCATATTCTGTACTACTCAAAAGTTTGGAATCACTGTTCACAAGTTTGGAACTACCAATGGACAGTTTGGAGACACGGTTCAGAACTTTGGAATTACCATTCAAAATGATGAAATCATTGTTCAGAAGTCTGGAATTACTGTTTAGATGTTTGGAATTGCCATTGACTATTTTGGAATCACTGTTCAAAAGTTCGGAACTACCATTTAGAAGTTTTGAATTACTGTTCAAAATTACTATTTGATAGTTTGGAATTTCTGGTTAGAAGTTTGGAATTTCTATTGGAAAATGTGAAATTGTTCAGAAGTCTGAAGTACATAGAACACCTTTCTTCATGAAACAGCACACTTTAAATACAGTGCTTTCTCTTTCTTACCAGAAAGGAGTAGATGTCGAGCGTAGCGTCAATCAGGCCTTTCAGATTGAGAATGTGCTGCTGTCCTGCCCCAGGGCCTTCTGGGACACCCACACACATCAGGAAGGCAGCTGTGGGGTCAGGACTCTACACACACACACACACACACACACACACACGCACACACACACACACACACATAAACGATAAACACAAACGTTTAATGCAGTGATTCAGTCAGGAGTGTCTGTTACAGACAATTAAACAAAAAACACATTACAAACAATATAAAAGAGAAATGAATCTTCAGACAGAACACTAAAACTCATAGCAGCAAAATACAGTAAATCTGAGCCAAGAAAGCAGCACAGGGCAGTGCAGTACCCGACAGTAAAGATTTCATTTTGGACCTGCTTGGAAAGTTTTATTGAAAGTTTGGAATCAACATTCAAAAGTTTGGAATTAATGTTCCAAAAAATTAGAATTAATATTTAAAAGTTTGGAATTAATTCTACATTTTTTCAACTGTAATGTATAAAAGTTTGGAATTATTGTTCAAAAAATGTAAAATCAATGTTTAAAAGTTTGGAATTACTATTTAGAAATTTAAAATCAATGTTTAAAAGTTTAAAATTACCGTTCAAAAATTTAGAATCAGTAATTAAAAGTCTGGAATTACAGTTCAGAATTTATGTTTATGTTCATCAGTGGTTAAACATGTAGAAACAATGGTCAAATTTTTGCAATTATTGTCAAAGTGTTCATATTTGAAATTATAAATACAACAAAAAAGTTTATTCACAGTTTAGAATCAACGTTCAAAAGTCTGAAATGACTGTTTAAAATTATAACCAGTTTCAGATAAACTGTAAAATATATAGAATTGTCCAGAAAACTGAGCTGAAGAACATCAGAATGAAGCTGTAATAAAATGAACATGTGTAATGCACATATATGTATGTATGTATGTTTGTGTTTATGGACTCACAGCAGTGCAGTTGTGTTGTGTAAAGTTGTCGCAGCCTCCACTGTGGAAAGTTCACATCATCAGAGAAAGAAAGAGGAAGAATAACAGAGAGAAAAGGAAAGAAGAGCAGATGAGAGTGTTAGAGATGATGGATGAGCAGAGGGTGTGACTGGATTTTCCTCATTTCTCACTACATTAGATTTCACACACAGAACGAGTTCTGTCACTCTTTGAAGCCACTGATTAATCTACAGATTTACTTACTTCTGCTGTGCTGAACATACAACACCTACAACAAACACAGCAGACAAAAGAAGAGAAAAACAAATCAATCAATCCATCAGTTTGTCTTAGTTACTACAGTACAGCACAATCAGGACATTCAAAATTAGCATGCATTCATAATTAGGCTTCATTCATTGGATTAATTACTAACTCCACTTTACAGTGTGGTTCGTTATTAGCACAGCAACTGCGCAATTATTAATGGATATAACAATTATCTGAAGCAAATAATGTTCAAATAACAAATTGAAAACCACAATTGACTTTGATTGTCTGAGATGACACTTCATTTAAAAACCAGCATGTTTCTGTGATGATGTCACCACATGAGCTCAGGAAGTACTCTAACAAGCCAAGATCAGTAAACACCATCTGTCGCTGCATCCACAAATACAGGTAAGGTACACAGTGGAAGTCACATATCAACAATTTCCAGAAACACTGCCGATTTCTCTGGGCTTAAAATCGTCTGAAATCGACTGATGCTCAGTGGAAACATATTGTAGTCTGATAAGTCAACCTTTCAGATTGTTTATGGAAATAATGGATGCTGTGTTCTCCAGGGCAAAGAAGATTAGTATCATTCAGATTGTTAACCGGGTAAAGTTCTAAATCCAGCATCTGTCATGGTGTGGGGGGGGGAATAGTGGGTAACCTGCACATCTGTAAAAGCACTATTTACACACATTTTAAGCAACATATGGTGCCTTTTAGATGCCGTCTTTTTCAAGAAGATTAGGTAAAACATCAAACATGTTTTGCTTAAACGCAGGTCAAACAACATTTATAAGTCACTGCTTTCTGTTTTTATTAGCATTTAACACACTGTCCCAAAGTTTTTGGAGTTGAAATTTGTAGTTCTTCTATAAATTTGTTTTATCAGATGTTACTTCCTGGATAAATTAATAAATCTTTTACATAACTGTTAATTAGTAATGAAGCCCACATTATTCATTTTAGACACATTACAGCATTAGTTTGTGGTGTGTTTTCATAATTACTAGCTTACTAAGAAAGAGTATTGTAATACCAATGTAGCTGAGCTTAAATCCCACCAATTAGCATGGTGCTAACTGCAGGTCTAAATCATCACTTATGTGTTTCTAACAGTGTGGAGGTGTTCAGTGTCTCCAATAGTCTTGATTATGTAGTTTCTGACACGGTGTGAATATCTATCTATAAACATGAACTAAAGACCAGACAAAATTCATGACTGCTACTGTTTTAGCTATGCTAATGTACTTTAATCAGTTTAATATTGAGATGAAAATATATAACAGTACACAAAGTATTTCTGAAAGAGTGACTGATAAACATACCGAAGCCCAACACTCCTGAGTAGAGGAGCAGGAAAATGAGCTGTGCCCTCATGACGAGGAGAAGAATTCACTCTATAACAAAACAAACAAATGATCAGCACAAACAATTCTATCATCTTCACTGTAAAATTATGGCTGAAAATATTCTTAAAGGTGCCTTTTAAAAAAAAATCAACCACATACTTAAAAGTTGAGATAAATTATTATTCTTCAGAAAACTTTGTTCATTTCTTTCTTAATGATTTTCTTAAGACCAGTTATAAGAGTCAGTGGTATTCTTATAAAAATTGTTTTTAACTGTATGACAGACTCATCTTACACTGTAAGAAACCCTCTAAAACTGGAACCTGTAATGAGTTTCACTGAATATAACTGTTAAAATAAACCGAGGACGATTTCTCCTGCTGGCTGTTTTCTCCACATCACTGCTACCACTGAGTAAACCCAGTGGTTCTATAAAGAATCAGGAACACTTAAAGAACTGATTAATGCTTGTATAAGGTTCTTTCATGAATCAATTTAAATATGGTTCTATATAGCACCAAAAAGGGTTCTACTATTGTTTCGAGTCAAAAACCCTTTCTTGGTGCTATATAGAACCCTTTTTAGTACATGGGTAGTTCTTGTTTGCTAGATGTTTGATTTTGTTGTTCAGTTTGCCGTCCTCACTGCTGATGTGATTAAACTGAACTAATGGATATCTGGTCATCTGCAGCCAAAACAATGAAGACTTTCTTAAGAGAATAAAGAGAACCTTAGGTTTTTTTATAGCTGCATTCAAGATCATTGGGCCTCGTTCACCAAACGTTCTTAAGAAGAAATTTTGGTAACACTTTCTATGAATGTCACCTTTATAAGCATCTATAAAGACATTCATAACATGTTTTAATGCATTCATAAGACATTATAAACATAGCTATAAATATTTATAAAAATGCATTATACGTTATAGCCATGCTTATTATGCATTATGAATTGTGAACATAATACATCATAAGTACTGATCATAACAGATTATAAGCGCTCATAAGTGGTATTTGTCCGCTCTAAGTAAAGTGAAGCGTACTGTACTAAAGCCTCCTCCAGTGTTCAGAGTGAGGCTTCAAGTTGAAGTATTTACTGAAGGATTTACCGAAACACTAAAACATTCACAATGTGAATACACCACCATTAGCCTGGTATTTGTCTTTGCTTTATGCTCTCCAAGCTGGGACTGACTTCTTTGACACTGACATTATAACATGTTATAACAGTGCCAAAGAAGTCAGTCCCAGCTTGGAGAGCGTAAAGTACAGACAAATACCAAGCTAACGGTGGTGTACATTACCTTTCCCACATTGGGTAAAACACTGATGGCAGCTCTAGTTTAAGCTCAGACATTTGAAGCCTGTAATGTGCTTTACTGTGAATGTTTTAGTGTTTCAGTAAATCCTTCAGTAAATACTTCAACTTGAAGCCTCACTCTGAACACTGGAGGAGGCTTTAGTACAGTACGCTTCACTTTACTTAGAGCGGACAAATACCACTTATGAGCGCTTATAATCTGTTATGATCAGTACTTATGATGTATTATGTTCACAATTCATAATGCATAATAAGCATGGCTATAACGTATAATGCATTTTTATAAATATTTATAGCTATGTTTATAATGCCTTATGAATGCATTATAACATGTTATGAATGTGTTTATAGATGCTTACAAAGGTGACATTCATAGAAAGTGTTACTGAAATTTCTTCTTAAACCCACTTACGCAGCTCTGACGAAGACTCTGACTCACCAATGTTCTCTATGTGGGATTTGTTCTGAGGTAAGAACAGAATCTACACACACTCAAGAGCACAAAGGTGAGAACGGTTCTGCGCTTTAAGAACACGTCATGAATCTGACAGAGACTTTTTATTAGGACCTTTATGAAGAACAAACTTAGGAAGACACTGGAGAATGAGGCCCAATGTTCTTAAATGTGTTCTTGAGAATGTGTTTTTCACACATTCCTTTCATGTTTTGCTGTTGCTGAATTTTTGGACATCAAAATAAAGAGAAAACGTCAGAATCAAACTTATGCAGAAAGGAAATCAGATGTAAGTAGAGTTCATAAGGTAATTATGTAATGGACTATATAACTTAGTGTTTAATTAAGAACGTACATTGAATGTGTGGCAAAAATCTAACTGCTGAGTTTAGGTTAAATGGTGGGATTAGAGATGTTTTGACGCGAGGCCTCACGTGTTTCCACGCTAATGAACCTTTAAAGCCTGAACGCATTTCTCACTGTTGATTGATGTTGAGGATTCTTATCTGAAGTGAATGAGAACAAAACTCAGAGAGCAGCATGTATAAAGAGAGCAGATGAGTGACATGACGTAAGAAACCACAGCAAAAAGATCCCAG
Organism: Colossoma macropomum; assembly: GCF_904425465.1. Classification (NCBI taxonomy): domain Eukaryota; kingdom Metazoa; phylum Chordata; class Actinopteri; order Characiformes; family Serrasalmidae; genus Colossoma; species Colossoma macropomum. The sequence continues at coordinate 98,133 of NW_023494808.1, forward strand.
ATACTGAGAGGGAACCGGTTTGGGGAGCTGACTCAGCAGTCTGCAGGCAGAATGTGATGAAGAACAAACAGAAGCTCAAGGAAATTAGCTTAAAATTACAAAAGCCGTCAAACCTGGATGACGATTTCTGTACAGTTGCGAGTGAAACGTTTTCACCGTTCCACATAGAGTAAGAAAAAAGGGGTTTTAACTTATTGTATATTTACACACTATATTTATGTTAGATTATATTTATTCTACTGTATTATATTACATATTATTTATTATACTGCTTATTCAACTTATTATTATCATGTTTAAATAATTTAAGGCAGCCTGTAAGAGGATTCTTTAGTAAAGATAATGGTTCTATTTAGAACCATGAACACTCACAAAACCATTTGCATGCACAAATTGTTCTTTGTATGGTAAAATGGTTCTTCAGATTGATGGAGAATGTGTTATATATCGTTCTATAGCACAAAAAGGGTTCTACTACATCTATTATTATCTTCTATTATATGCAAGCTTGACATCACAACCATGGCACAAACCTTTTTGGTGCTATATACAACCATAAAAACACACTTTTCATCAACCTTAAGAACCAGTTCACCATGCAAAGAATGGTGAATGAAAATCGTTCTGCATAGAACTCATTTATAATGTTTATCATGTTTAATAGTATTTTTAAACAAGTACAATTTTCAGATGTCGTCAAATTGAATCCTGACAAAATTAAAAATGACTAAATATAGAAAACAGAGGTAATATTTCTGCTGGCTTTTAGCCACAGCCAATCATCCAGACTGTTACCAGTGTAAAGCTCAAAATTCAGTGTCTACTATCAAAATTTATATGGAATGTTGATGATGGAAAATAGTGGAAAATCTGAAATAATAAGTTTTCTTTGGGGACTATTTTGCCTCACAGCGCCCTGCATGTATCCCTCCACCCATGAATGGAGTTTAAGTTCTCTAAACTATCATAAAACAGTGTCTCAGTCATCAGGCAGTGAATTCATAACCATTTACTGTAGGAACTTTCTGTGAGGGAGCTTTTAGAGGTGGACGTCTGGTTCCCATCACCACCACTGTGAACATCAGACCACTCTGAATGAACTTTCTGAATCTGTTAATGTTGCAAAAATGTGGAAAAATCGGTGGAGAACCGCTTCAAGGTGCTGTCACTGCTCTATAATGTCTTAATGGTCAGGAGCAGCGTATTTATCTGACCTGCTGCAGCGATATGAGCCGAGCAGAACTCTCAGATCATTAGGAACTGGTCAGTCAGTCCGAAGGTGAAGACTAAACATGGAGAAGCAGCGTTTAAATACTGTGCTGCTCTTAAATGGACCCAGTGGACAGAGAGCATTAGAAGAGCCCCGACACTGGTCACTTTAAATCAGCCTGAAAACGTTCCTGTTAGAGCTTTCAGATCAGTTTAAACTCTGTTAGCTCTGCTGCTCTTCTCTCCTCTAACGCCGCTCTATGATCATCAATTCATTTCTAATTAGATTTTTTAATGTAGTATTTATTCATTCTCCTTTAAATCTGTTGTTATAAACAGATGTTTTACTGTTATAATGTTTTAATTTCTGTTCTCTTTGTTACTTTTTAAGTTTGAATTATCTTTGTATTTTCTCACCTGTAAAGCACTTTGAATGACTGCAGTGTATAATAGGTGCTGTATAAATAAACTTGCCCTGTGTAATATAGTTAATCTTAAACGCCACCAATTAGCATGGTGCTAACTGCAGGTCTGAACTGCTGGACTGTAAAAAGGAATAAACTGCTGCTGTAACTTAAAAAAATTATTTCACATCCTGCCTCAAAATTAAAGTTAAATAAGCTCAAAATATTAACACAGCCTGATTTAAATGAACCTTTTCGATTTAAAACAGTATTTTTTTACAGTGTGCTGAAGTGTTTACTCATGTGTATTGATTATATACACACACACACACACACACACACACATTTCATATTATATATATAATATAATATATAATAGCTCTTTAAGTTCTTGAATATGACTGTACAAGTTCTAATCAATAGATATTTCACTGCTCTCAGAAAAATACCATGTATCTCCATTTTTGACGTTTTCAGTTTTTTACATTATTTGAAAGTACCTGTTGCTCTTTACAGTGTGTGTAAATTCCATGATGAATGGGCCAAAACAAATGACCCAAAATTACTTGGAAAAAATTCTGGTTCCATTGACGTACATTAAAAATGAAGTAGGTTTTTTTCCTTCTCCTGTAAAGTTACCATTTCAGAGATATGATGTTCTGTTCCAACAGCAGCGATATATGCATATACATGTACACACTTTGGCATCTTGGATCTTGGTGAAAAGTTAAATCTGTGTGATTAGGGTGTGTCACCCCTCCTACACAGCACACACTAAAGCTCTGCTCACAAAAGACCCGAAAGATCACTTTACACACACACTGCTCAACACTGGAGTGACAAAAGGCCAACAATGAAGACGGAAAATCTACAGCAGCAGAACGGCCGGTTCTACAGGTTCTCACACACACACACACACACACACACAGGTATAGGACGTCTCGGAGCCACACCGCTGGCTTTGTTTATATCATAATACAGTTTATTATATTAATATTAAGCCTTTACTCTGGGAGCCCTGGGGTGTTTATTACTCACTGCTGCTGCTCACTGTAACTACTGACTCAGATTCACCAATCAGCTCTATTCACACTACGCACACTGCTAACCTCCAATTACAGTTAGCTACATTAGCATGTTCAACCAAACTATGACCTTAAAGGCCTTAATTCTGTCTCTGTCATTTATACAGTATCTACTATCAATTATCCAGTATCTACTATCAATTATTCAGCATCTACTATCAATTATTCAGTATCTACTATCAATTATTCAGCATCTACTATCAATTATTCAGTATCTACTATCAATTATTCAGCATCTACTATCAATTATTCAGTATCTACTATCAATTATTCAGTATCTACTATCAATTGTTCAGCATCTACTATCAATTATTCAGTATCTACTATCAATTATTCAGCATCTACTATCAATTATTCAGTATCTACTGTGAATTATTCAGTATCTACTATCAATTGTTCAGTATCTACTATGAATTATTTAGCATCTACGATGAATTATTCAGTATCTACTATGAATTATTCAGCATCTACTGTGAATTATTCAGTATCTACTATCAATTATTCAGTATTTACTATGAATTATTCAGTATCTACTATCAATTATTCAGTATCTACTATGAATTATTCAGCATCTACTATCAATTATTCAGTATCTACAATGAATTGTTCAGTATCTACTATGAATTATTCAGCATCTACTATGAATTATTCAGCATCTACTATCAATTATTCAGTATCTACAATGAATTGTTCAGTATCTACTATGAATTATTCAGCATCTACTATGAATTATTCAGCATCTACTATCAATTATTCAGTATCTACAATGAATTGTTCAGTATCTACAATGAATTGTTCAGTATCTACTATGAATTATTCAGCATCTACTATGAATTATTCAGCATCTACTATCAATTATTCAGTATCTACAATGAATTGTTCAGTATCTACTATGAATTATTCAGCATCTACTATCAATTATTCAGTATCTACAATGAATTGTTCAGTATCTACTATGAATTATTCAGCATCTACTATGAATTATTCAGTATCTACTATGAATTGTTCAGTATCTACTACACACTTAAAAAGATTCTTCAAGGGTTCTTTAGTAAAGAAAATGATTCTATACAGAACCATGCACACACTTTGTGTGTTTAAATGGTTCTCTGCTTGGTGAAGCGGTTCTTCGTAATAACAGAAGAACCCTTTTTGGTGCTGTATAGAACCATTTTTAAAATGGTTCTGAATAGACCCAAATGCAACACAGTCTCCATCAATCTGAAGAACCATTTCAGGATGCAAGGAACCCTTTAATCTCAAGTGTTCATGGTTCTATAAACCCTTAAAGAACTCTCTTTTTTAAGAATGTGGGAATTTGTTGTATCTACTATGAATTATTCAGTAACAATGAATTATAACGTGTTTCCCAGGAAACTAAAATGTTCTCCAGAAAGTTTAGTGTTTAAATATTAAACCAAAGAGGTAGTTAAAGAGCAGTGTATTAGAAAATAATCAAAGTGGAAATATAATAATATGTAAAAATAACATGTACATTATATACACACAGAAAATATGATGTGTAAAGAGTCACTGAAACATCAGTGGAGGAGTGTAAATGCCTCCTGTGGTATTATCATATGACTAATACATAATGTTCACATTGTTTTATTTATCAGTGATTATTTGGTGTATAAAAGCTGAATATAGAGGGAAAGTACAGTGATTTT
>NW_023494808.1:107500-192500 GCF_904425465.1 Colossoma macropomum
AAGCCCAAAGGGACATTCAGACAGAGGTCAAAAAGACAAAAACAAGTCTGGTCAAAAACACAGCAGGACAGGCAGTCAAACACCAATCAGTCAACTCAGTGAAACTTAGGAAGAGCTTTTCAAAGACGTAGGGACAAACAAACAACATACACAGGGCTGGACACAGGTGAGGAGAATCAGTAATCGGGGGAAGCTGATCTGAGATAGGCTGATGCCTGAGAGGTCTGAGTCATGTGATCCTCTTCTGAATCCTGGGAGTTGGAGTTCAGGAGCACAAGAGTCTCAGATGCGGGAGAGTCAGAGGGAGGTGTGACAGAACAAAGTGAATAAGAACCCTTTTAAGGTTCTCCATATAAAATATCTAGCAGTAAAGTGAATGAGAACCTTCTTTAAAGATCTCTATATAAAAGAACCAGCAGCAAAGCAAATATAAACCTTCTTTACGTTTCTCCTTAAAAAAGAGCAGGAAAGCAATTAAGAATCTTCTTTATGGTTCTCTACATAAAAGATCCAGCAGTAAAATTAATAAGAACCTTCTTTAAGGTTCTCCATATAAAAGATCGAGCAGTAAAATGAATAAAAAACCTTCTTTAAGGTTCTCCCTATAAAAGATTCAGCAGTAAAGCAAATAATAACCTTCGTTAAGGTTCTCCATATAAAACATCCAGCAGTAATATGAATAAAAACCTTTAAGGTTCTCCATATAAAAGATCCAGTAGTAAAGTGGATTAGAACCTTCTTTAAGGTTCTCCATGTAAAATATCCAGCAGGAAAGTAAATTAGGGCCTTCTTTAAGGTTCTCCATGTAAAAGATCCAGCAGGAAAGTGGATTAGAGCCTTCTTTAAGGTTCTCCATATTAAAGATCCAGCAGTAAAGTGGATTAGAACCTTCTTTAAGGTTCTCCATGTAAAATATCCAGCAGTAAAGTGGATTAGAGCCTTCTTTAAGGTTCTCCATATTAAAGATCCAGCAGTAAAGTGGATTAGAGCCTTCTTTAAGGTTCTCCATATTAAAGATCCAGCAGTAAAGTGGATTAGAGCCTTCTTTAAGGTTCTCCATATTAAAGATCCAGCAGTAGAGTGAATTAGAACCTTCTTTAAGGTTGTCCATATAATAGATCCAGAATTTTGTACTCAATGAGGATTTTAACTGGTTCCAGTGTAGGTTTCATGGTGGACAGTTTTGCATTGTTTTTCTTCAGCAATTTCAAACCAGATGTAAATTTGCTTTCTCTTTATCTGGGTTAAAACCCTCTGACTGACCTTTTATTCCAGGTAGTGAAAAGTGGTACAAAACTTGAAGTTTTAAATCAGCGTCTAAAAGGAAATTGAGGACATGTTCCTTAAAATATGGTGAAGCCACCACAATGTCATCTAGGTACACTGTAGATCAATCACATATCAGGCCAGCCAGCACCGAGTTCATCAGCCTTTGAAATGTTAACGGTGCATTTGAAATGTCAAGACTTTAAACCTGTACAGGCCTGCTGTGGGCGAGATTCTTCAAGTGATGAGATACCTACCCTGTTACAAAAGCCAACTGACTCATCCACCCTAGGGCATAGTTTAAAGTTTTCACAGTGGCCTGCTTCGCTGCCCAAAATTGGTTCAATAATGCTGGTCCTCGGTAATGTTATTGTTTTGGCAGATGAAATATAACAATGGAGTCAGACAGGTTTGGCTGAACCATAGAGGTATTTCCCCTTAATTAATTTCCTTTGTGAGGTTTGTGGCTTTGAATTCTGTAGTCTACACCAGTCTATGCTACCCTCCTTTTCTTGGCCTTGAAGGCCCACTCTATCTTCCAACAGCTTCTTTGCAATTCTATTGTTATTCACTGAATCTCCACCAAATTCACTTGAAAAGATTCACTTGAAAGAGGCCCCAAATAGTCTGTAATAACTCTCGCTACGACGAAGCAATCTGAACGAAACAACCTGCAATGTGCTCCTCAGTATATGGAGCTTCGAACAAGCTGGAATGCCCCTGCGTCGGAGCGATGTGGTAGGCACCGGACAGCCGTTGTGACGTTTAACCTCTGTTTGCAACTTGCGGGTGCAGACCCCCGTACCCCTTCAAGTGTCTGACAGAAAATGGAGATCACTTCCAGCATCACATGTAATGCAATCGATTACACATACGTCAAGATACGTAGCGTATTTTTTTGGTTCAGATTGCTTCATCCTAACGGGAGTTACAACAGAATTTTCGGGGCCTCTTTCGAGCAAATCTCCCTGTATTTTCATAGAAAGACAAGTCAGGAGTGACAGTGAAATCATGGTCAAATTTCCACCCTTACATATTGATATTCAGCAGCACTAGTCTGGTTCAGGTGACCAGTTTAGTTCACTGATTCTTGAAGTTCACTGGTTTAAGAGGTGATCAATTCCAAAGCATTACCATGTCATTATTCACACTTTTTAAGTACAGTGGGTGGTATAGCTTTAGTCATAATCAGCCTATAGCGACTCCACACCTTTTTGGACACTGTAGGATGTGTCATTATTCATCATTCTTCTACTGATCTTGACTCCTCGATCATCTTCATCTAGTCCTGCTTCTCTTATTACATCCTCAGCATAGAGGTTAAACAAAAATGATGACACTGGGTAGCCCTGTCAAACTCCAGTCTGTTTTTTTTCTATTTTTGTCATGAATGTGGCTTGTTGATCAGTGTAGAGTTTTCTCATTGGAATCTTTTTTCTTAGATGTCTGCTGCATATTTCTTCCATCTTTTTATGTTTATTTCATCTATTATGATGTATTAGTCCCATTTTATTTGTTTGTGGTAAGGTTTTTATTGAATTTTGTTGACATGTGGAAACAGTTGACCAGTAACACTTGACAATCGGCGTGTTAGTTAGCAGTAAAACCAGAGAATAGCCTTTTGCATTGGTTAAATAAAAAAAAATCTCCATCATTCAGTAAACAAAGAGCTGGTTTTGAGATGTATCACTTTCATTGAAGTAGTATTAACATGTTTCCAAAAATGTGACATAGGCTTACATTCACAGAACATGTACTAAAGCGCCTGGTCTATGTCAAGAACAGAACTGACAGTTGTAACTGGGGTTAGTTACACAGGACAGTTATACATAGTGCTCACAATATAAATGCTTCATTTTAAGCATTTTATTTCAGGCATAATAATCAGGCACTGGTGAGTTAGATCAAATGGCAGGGAAGACTGGCAGTCTGATCTAGTAGACCCAAGCGAGTAGTGAGGGTGTGCTGGGAATCACTGTCAGAGGCCCCTGTTCGGAATGATTTTAACTACCACTTCTGGGAGAACTTTTCTCATGTGCAAGTGGAGGAAGGGGACACAGAGTGCGAATGGACCCTGTTCAGAACTTCCATTGTGGAAGCTGCCAGGCATAGCTGTGGTCAAAAGCTGTTGGTGCTTGTCAGGGTGGCAACCCAAGAACCGCATGTTGGACCTCGACTTAGGCACGAACGAGCAAAAAAGCAAGCAGTGGCGGTGGTGGCTGAGGCAAAATCCAGTACATGAGATGAGGTTGGAGAGGCTATGGAAAACTGGACAACCGTCCGGCAGCTCAGGCATGGTTGGAGTGGCTTCACTCAAGCCATACTCGGTGAGGGTGGAGAAACTCTGACTTCAAATGAGGATACAGTCAGTCAGAACTCCTAAACCCAAGAGACATGCCTCTTTCACAGGGCCAGAGGCTCCTGGGGTGTCAGACTCCATTTCTCTGTTGGAGGTCACTGAGGTACAGTGGTGCTTGATAATTTGTGAACCCTTTAGAATTTCTCATTTCTGCATAAATTTGACCTAAAACTTCATCAGATTTTCACAAGTCCTGATGGTGGATAAAGAGAACCAAATGAAACAAATGAGACAACAATATTAGACTTGATAATTTATTGAGGAAATGATACAAAATTACATACTGTGAGGGGCAAAAGTATGTGAACCATTGCTTTCAGTATCTGGTGTGACCCCCTTGTGCAGCAATAATGGCAACTAAATGTTTCTGGTAACTGTTGATTAGTCCTGCACATTAACTTGGTGGAGTTTTAGATCGTTCCTCAATACAAAACAACTTCAAATCTGCTATGTTGGTGGGTTTCCTCCCATGAATTGCTTGCTTCAGGTCCTTTCACAACATTTCTATGGGAATACGGACTTCGACTTGGCCATTCCAAAATACTAACTTTATTTTTCTTTACCCATTCTTTGGTTTAATGACATATGTGCTTTAGATCGTTGTCTTGCTGCATGATCCATGTTCTTTTGAGTTTCAGGACAGATATCCTGACGTTTTCCTTTAGAATTTGCTAGAATAATTCAGTGTTCATTGTTCCATCAATGATGGCAAGCTGTCCTGGCCCAGATGCAGAAATACAGGCATGAACCATGATAGTACCACCACTGTGTTTCATAGATGGGATAAGGTTTTTATGCTGGAATGCAGTGTTTTCCTTCCTCCAAACATAATGCCTCTCATCTAAACCAAAAAGATCTATTTGGGTCTTATCCCAAACTGCCAAATTGCTGCAGATGGTCACTCACACCTGATTGCCATCCCATTGACTGAAAACACCCGACTCTAACTTCATCTTCAAATGATCTGCTAATCCTAAAGGTTCACATACTTTTGCCACTCAGGCATATGCAATATTGGATGAAATTTTAGGTCAAATTTATGCAGAAATATAGAAAATTCTAAGGGGTTAACAAACTTTCAAGCACCACTGTAGTTGGCAAGCTCCTCGGTGATGAGGCACTGGGAGTGGATGAGATTTGCCTGGAAATGCTTAAGGTTCCGGATGTTGTGGGACTATCATGGCTGACATTACTCTGCAGTGTTGTATGGACCTCGGGAACAGTACCCTTGGACTGGCAGACCGGGGTCGTGGTCCCTGTTTTTAAGAAAGGGGACTGTGCCAATTACCGGGGTATCACACTGCTGAGGCTCCCTGAGAGAGTGAATGCCAAAGAGACTCCATTAATGGAAAGGAGACTCTGAACAATAGTCAAAAATCAGATTGAGGAGGACCAATGCGAATTCTGTCCTGGCCATAGAACAATGGACCAGCTTTTCACCCTTGTGCAAATTGTGGAGGGAGCATGAGAGTTTGCCAACCCAGTCTACGTGTGTTTCGTGGACTTGGAGAAAGCTTACAAACATTTTTCATTAAATGTTCTGTGGGAGGTCCTCCAGGAGTATGGGGTGCTAGGGTTACTACTCCTGGCCATTCGGTCTCTGTACTCCCGGAGTGAGAGTTGTGTCCATATACTTGCCATTAAGTCAAGCTCGTTTAGCGTGAGAGTTGGACTCCGCCAAGGTTGTGCTGGATCAGCACCTCCAAGTTTGGGTCCATGGTCCTAGCTTGGAAAAGGATGGCATGCCTACTTCAGGTAAAGGCAGAGGATCTGCTTCAGGTGGAGAAGTTCAAGTCTCTCGGGCTCGGGATTGGCCGCAAGCTGGGAGAGTTAGCAGCAGTAATAAGGTCACTGTACCAGACTGCAGTGGTTGAGAGGGAGCTGAGCCTAAATGCAAAGCTCTCTGTTTACCATTCAGTCTACTTCCCAACCCTCACCTATGGTCATGAACTTTGGTAATAGCCAAAAGAATGAAATCTCAGATACAAGTGGCAGGAATTAGCTTTCTTTGTCGGGTGCTTTCCCTACTGCTATCATGACCCTAGCTGGATAAAGTGGTTTAAGAAGATGAATAGATGAATGAATTTAACATGTGGAATATGTACTCAGTACATTTGAAGCTAAGAGGCTCCAACTGACCTACATAAAGAACAGTCTTGTCTTTTATTCCTGATTAACTCTCACTTAATTTTTAAGCTTCACATTCACTATTAATAATAATAACATGCTTTACACATAATTAGCTTTTTTCAAGATTATTGCTTATAAAATGCCTAATAAAATAATATAAATTAATCTTCAAAATGAGGAATAAATAAGTGGCTTTTCATATTCACAAGAGACTGCCAAGAGACTCCCTATTACAGGGTGAGATATATGGCATAAAGTGTCTGCACAAAATACAGACATAACTACCGGCTACTTTTTTTCACCAAAATAATTACACAGTACTTTGGAGTTTGTACTGTATGCTTGCACATGAAAATCCAAGGTAGAGCTTTACATGAGGCTAAGAAATTCACACAACAATTGTGGTCAAAACAGTCCAAGGTCAAAACCAGAAAACAGGATATCCAGAACAGAAGAATCATAAAGAGAGGTCCAAAAAACACAGTCCAGGGTCAAACACAGAAATGCAAAAATGACAATGACTGAGCAGAAGGGAAAAGGCAACAAGGTCATACCCGGATAATCAGCCATACAGTTAACGCTCGGTTTGCAATTGTAGATGTTGGCAGTACTTCACAACTGATTAAACTAAAGCTCGGGCTTATATACTACCTAACTGATTGCATGCAATGACAAACAGGTGAGACGTTAGAACTCGGATGTGGAGCATAGAGAAGAGAATCCATGGAGAGGAGGGCGGAAACATAGGTTCTCCCAGAGACTCATGGGAGTTGTAGTGCTGTTCCATAGATACTACAGAATCCGCTCATTGCAAGGAACAGACAGAAGAAGCATCCTCAGCATTAGGCATGACAGTAAACCCCCCTCCCCCAAAGAAGTCTGGTATGGCACAGGGATGAGGATGATCGTGACGACCGCCAATCACGCTGCTGGAACCACCGGAACGGACGAGGTGCCTGGCAGGCAAAACCTCAGAGAACATCCTGTAGGACATCCAACGATGGAACCCCTATGGGAAATGACCGACTGACTCCTGGGACGACCTCTGGTACAAAGGACAGGCTTCTTGGGGTGCAGGATTTGGTAATCTTCCACTAAACCTGGATCAAGGATGTGCTGTGCCGGTACCCAACGACGTTCCTCTGGTCTGTATCCCTCCTAGTCTACCAGGTATTGTAGTGTCGTGGCATAAAGTGACACCAATCACCCACGCCAGACTAAATGTTAGACAAATTACTTTATCTATAAGTCTTACTTATCACTCACGTCTAGCCAGTATTCTATCTCAGTTTTTCAAAGAACACTTCAGAAGCTGGACTTTTTGAGAGAAAAAAGGCTCTTTTTTATTCAGACAAAAAGCATTTCACCTGGACAATGGTTCTGGACCCCAATGCCAAAAAATCAAATAAGATCAGATTAAACAGATAAACACAAAAGAGTCGTAGAGTTTAATGAAGCTCTGAGTTAAAAAGCCGTAGAGTTTAACTGAAGCTCTGAGTTAAAGAGCCGTAGAGTTTAACTGAAGCTCTGAGTTAAAGAGTCGTAGAGTTTAATGAAGCTCTGAGTTAAAGAGTCGTAGAGTTTAACTGAAGCTCTGAGTTAAAGAGTCGTAGAGTTTAATGAAGCTCTGAGTTAAAGAGTCGTAGAGTTTAACTGAAGCTCTGAGTTAAAGAGTCGTAGAGTTTAATGAAGCTCTGAGTTAAAGAGTCGTAGAGTTTTACTGAAGCTCTGAGTTAAAGAGTCGTAGAGTTTTAATGAAGCTCTGAGTTAAAGAGTCGTAGAGTTTAATGAAGGTCTGAGTTAAAGAGTCGTAGAGTTTTACTGAAGCTCTGAGTTAAAGAGTCGTAGAGTTTTACTGAAGCTCTGAGTTAAAGAGCCGTAGAGTTTTACTGAAGCTCTGAGTTAAAGAGTCGTAGAGTTTAATGAAGCTCTGAGTTAAAGAGTCGTAGAGTTTAATGAAGCTCTGAGTTAAAGAGTCGTAGAGTTTTAATGAAGCTCTGAGTTAAAGAGTCGTAGAGTTTAATGAAGCTCTGAGTTAAAGAGCCGTAGAGTTTTAATGAAGCTCTGAGTTAAAGAGCCGTAGAGTTTTACTGAAGCTCTGAGTTAAAGAGTCGTAGAGTTTTACTGAAGCTCTGAGTTAAAGAGTCGTAGAGTTTAATGAAGCTCTGAGTTAAAGAGTCGTAGAGTTTAATGAAGCTCTGAGTTAAAGAGTCGTAGAGTTTTACTGAAGCTCTGAGTTAAAGAGTCGTAGAGTTTTACTGAAGCTCTGAGTTAAAGAGTCGTAGAGTTTTACTGAAGCTCTGAGTTAAAGAGTCGTAGAGTTTAACTGAAGCTCTGAGTTAAAGAGTCGTAGAGTTTAATGAAGCTCCGAGTTAAAGAGTCGTAGAGTTTAATGAAGCTCTGAGTTAAAGAGTCGTAGAGTTTTACTGAAGCTCCGAGTTAAAGAGCCGTAGAGTTTAATGAAGCTCTGAGTTAAAGAGTCGTAGAGTTTTACTGAAGCTCTGAGTTAAAGAGTCGTAGAGTTTAATGAAGCTCCGAGTTAAAGAGTCGTAGAGTTTTACTGAAGCTCCGAGTTAAAGAGTCGTAGAGTTTTACTGAAGCTCCGAGTTAAAGAGTCGTAGAGTTTTACTGAAGCTCTGAGTTAAAGAGTCGTAGAGTTTAATGAAGCTCTGAGTTAAAGAGTCGTAGAGTTTTACTGAAGCTCTGAGTTAAAGAGTCGTAGAGTTTTACTGAAGCTCCGAGTTAAAGAGTCGTAGAGTTTTACTGAAGCTCTGAGTTAAAGAGTCGTAGAGTTTAATGAAGCTCTGAGTTAAAGAGTCGTAGAGTTTTACTGAAGCTCTGAGTTAAAGAGTCGTAGAGTTTAATGAAGCTCTGAGTTAAAGAGTCGTAGAGTTTTACTGAAGCTCTGAGTTAAAGAGTCGTAGAGTTTAATGAAGCTCTGAGTTAAAGAGTCGTAGAGTTTTACTGAAGCTCTGAGTTAAAGAGTCGTAGAGTTTAATGAAGCTCTGAGTTAAAGAGTCGTAGAGTTTTACTGAAGCTCTGAGTTAAAGAGTCGTAGAGTTTTACTGAAGCTCCGAGTTAAAGAGCCGTAGAGTTTTACTGAAGCTCCGAGTTAAAGAGTCGTAGAGTTTTACTGAAGCTCTGAGTTAAAGAGTCGTAGAGTTTTACTGAAGCTCCGAGTTAAAGAGTCGTAGAGTTTTACTGAAGCTCTGAGTTAAAGAGCCGTAGAGTTTTACTGAAGCTCTGAGTTAAAGAGTCGTAGAGTTTAATGAAGCTCTGAGTTAAAGAGTCGTAGAGTTTAATGAAGCTCTGAGTTAAAGAGTCGTAGAGTTTTACTGAAGCTCTGAGTTAAAGAGTCGTAGAGTTTTACTGAAGCTCTGAGTTAAAGAGTCGTAGAGTTTAATGAAGCTCTGAGTTAAAGAGTCGTAGAGTTTAATGAAGCTCTGAGTTAAAGAGTCGTAGAGTTTTACTGAAGCTCTGAGTTAAAGAGTCGTAGAGTTTAATGAAGCTCTGAGTTAAAGAGCTGTGTTTTCAGATGTTTATTAAAAGTGAGCTCTGAGCTCGACTGTCTAATAAAAGCTGAACTGAGCTCCACAGTTTAGAAGCAGAATAACTGAAAGAGTCTCTCCACGTTTTCTGTGTTTTACTGAAGGAGTTCAGAAGGTCAGAATCTGCACATCTGAGATCATAAACAGACGGTCAGGAGCTTTAAGGTCATTCAGAGCTTTAAAAACCAGCAGCAGAGCTTTAAACTCTCTCTAACAGACCCAGGCGGTCTCTTTTAGTCCTAAACACTAGGTGTTTCAAACACAGTTGGTTTCATCTGCAGTTAAAGTATGGCATCTGAATGATGACATTTCTCTCCAGGGAGAACTGGTTCAGCGAGAGCCCCACCACCAGCCACCAGGCGTAGACATGGACTGCCTTTTCTTTCTAATGGAGAATCTCTGTTCTGTATGTCTGCATGATTAGACTTAATCCCTCTCTGGGAAACCGGCCCATAGTGTTTACCTGTCGCCTAATGTTAACAGTGCTGACGAAGGAGTGAACTAGTAGTATGTGGACGATTCCAAACAAGATAAGCATGAAATATAAATATTATTCTTTTTCTTCTTATCATTATTAACACAAGACAAACAACAAATCAACAGTAACTAAAGGTAACAATGCAAAAGAAATAGTGACGGGAAGAATCAGCAACAACAATAAAAGAACAACAAAAGAAGAGCAATAAAACTTAATAAAAACAAGAAAATTGTGGAGAGACAAAGGGCGTAAAAACATATTTTTGAAAAGATGCATTAACGCTTGTCTAATCTCAGTTAGCAGATCGTTCCCTTTGGGTGGTTAAAACAGCTCATTTTTCTTGTTGAAGTTTGGACTGTTAAGCAGGCCTGCAGTGCTGGAGCTGCTTTGGAACCCCACTCTTCCTGGGGTTCCCTGAAGGGTTCTGTGTCCTGGAGAACTTTTCACATTGAAATGTGATTTATTATACACTGCTGTTCAAAGACTTGGAATCCCTCAGCAGTTTAATAGTTACAGATTCTGTTATTTTATTCAGTAATTTCAGTAATATAGACTAGACACCAGAAGGTATTTTAAGGTATTTTTTGTTTGATATTAAAAATTTTTTCATCATATTTTGAAGAAGTTATTAAATCATAAATAACCTGCTGTCGTTTTCTGTATATGGTCATTTCTGAACAAGTTATCTGTCACGAGATTGAAAAACAAGCCATTTTGGAAGTTCATTTGATTAGAACTTCATTCTGGACTGGGTAGGGGCATATATCATAAAAGTGATGATGATGATAATGATGATGATGATGATGGGGCTGTCCATTGGCTGAATGGGCTGTAGGCTGGACTTACGGTGTCTTTGGGGCACGAAATCGTACTTTGTTAATGCAAAAACATTAGAAGGAGTGCAAATTAAGCACAGGTAGTGTTTGCTTGTATAACCAGTTCCCTTGATTGACATGTGTGCCAGAATGTCCTGCTTTTTTCTGTGTTCTGGTCCATTTCCACCACAGTTTAAACCCCTCTCAAAAATCTCTATCTGATAAATACCCTCATTTCATCGTGTAGATATGGAAATTGGTCACGCTGGATTTCTGAAATCATAAAGATATTTTTTTTATTTTTGTGAATGTGTGAGAGGCCGGGCTAGAAAGAAGATTGAAGTGCCTTCAAAAAGCATTTTTAGTGTACGGTGGGTGTTTCAGTCTTAGCTGAATTGATCTAACCTCCAAAAGACTCAGCCAACGGCAGGCCGCTTGTTACAAGACGGCTCAATGAAGATAAATGTTAAAGGAAACTGAAACACAGGCAGGTAACAACTACTGAACTGACAGGCCAGTATAACAGCTGCTGAAAGGCCCAAAAGCGAATGCAACACTCTTTTTCTTTGGACACTTTAGTGTTTACTGAGTTTTTCACAAGTAGACATAGATGTATACAATAAAGGAATGTCATAAGTCAAAATGCCAAAAAGAGGAAGGTAAAAGGGGGTTACCACTCTTATGAAATGAGTGTATTTAAAGGTGCACTATCCTTGCATTTAAATCCATTCATTCCTGCATATTTCTATGGTGTCATATATCGTCCATTTCCGCCACCTGTTAACAAACACGTTTTCTCTCACTTGAAGCTGGAAGGTCGTTTTTTCTAGTATATAAATTTGTCCTACAGTTTCCACCCACTGATCTATAGAGGGTTCGATCTTGTACTGATTTCGTGTCACTGCCTTTTTTGTTAGCTATCAGAAGTATTCTTGTTAAATATTTGTCATAACATGATCATTTTTATCTCCAAGGTACATAACTTTGCAATCTTTGGGAACCAAATAACCCAAAATGTGTTTAACGGCATCATTTACATTTTCCCAAAAAGAGTACCGGTGTGTCTGATTGGCCTCCTTACTCCCACACATCCTCCAACATGGCTGTTGATGACCAGTTTGTTTACTCCGCATTTCAGGAGTTATAAAATAACGGGTCAAATTGTTCCATCCAAATATCCTCGAGTCAGGGTTAGGGTTATGTGCTGTGCTAAACATTTTAGTCCTCTCCTCTGTAATATCAGTGCTTACTCTCTCTCCCTTTTAGCTTTACTGTACAGAGTTGAGGAAGCTTGACGTTCCCTCAGTTAGATGATGTAGTGAAGACATACAACGGGACAGAATTTAAGGTGACGTCCCAGCTTTATCGCATAAAGAGCAGCTCTGCTTCTTCACTGAAAAATGACTAATGATGAAAGATTTCAAATATTCTGATGGAGTGAACAATAAATGAGTACATCCAGCAGTCCTGTGTTCATACTGCAGGCTAGTGGTGCCGCAGTAATGTAGTGGAAAGTGGTGTGATGTGAGAAACGGATCATTCTACTGAACTGAGTCAGAGCTGAAACACATTTGGGACTTTTAACTGGTCTTAAAATGTACCTTAATCCACTGAAATGATATGTTCTAAGCTGTACTGACTCCACACACCCCGTCTCGTCTCCAGGCTTTTATTTTACTGTTCTGTTTAAAACATTCGGTTATGAAAAGGTACAAATACGAACTTTTCACCTGGAAACACTGATTTAAGATTCACAATCAGACCTTAAAACCGCTGTTGGAGCTTTGAGGGAACATTTACACTGTTTGTACCTTGATGATTGAGAAATATACCTGCAGAGAAACTTTATTGATATCAGTATATATCATATGTTAACCTCGTCCACTTTTTTGTGTATTTTATTACCTTCTTATTATCTTTTACTATTTTTACTTATCACTACTTTTGGCTATAGCAGTTTCCTACCATTTGATCCTGTAGGACTCATTCTTTGTGCAAAATGGAGTATAAATTTACACAAGTTGACTTTTTCTGCATCCAAATTCAATAGAATATTTTGGGAAAGAAGCAAAAAAGAAGGTTGTAAAATGTAGAAAAACATTTTTGAAAATGTAAAAAAATCTCAGACTTTAAAGCGTATCATAAAGACCAAACAACTGCAGTAAAGTGGGCTGAGGCTGGAGGACTGGCTGAGGTGGAGGTAGTGAGAGAATGAATAAAGAGTGAAATAGGCTTGGGGCATTGTTTAGTTTCTGGTCAGGCCGGTATCTGTGGAGAAGCTTTGGTGGTTTACCTACAGTAAACTGTGGTGAATTTTCCGTACAGTGAGTTTGATGGCTGAAATGATTTACACTTTTCTTCTGAAGACTTTCAAAAATGATTGAGAGGGGTTTCCAAAGTGGTCATCAGATGCCCTCCAGAATTCCAGTCTGCATTGAGTCAGTTTAGAGATTCACTTTCTCTCCAAAAAAACATGAGTCATTCAGGTGTTCAGGCATTCTTTCAACACCTGTTCTGAAACATGTCAGATCAGATGAAACGATAAATGTGCTGACAAGACTGTTGGAAAAAAATTCATTAGCAAAGCTTTCTTTCACAGTCTTTTAACACCTTAATTGGCCAGGCTTCATGAGCAGGTCCAACGTTTTACTGCAGACTTCTGTAACATAAGAACAGCAGAGCCAGTTTGCATTGTAGTGTGTGTAGTTACTGCGTAATAAGCCTTAAAATGTAATAAGCCTGGGATTTTAAGGGGTTAAGTTCCAAATGTTATTCAAGTAGATATGAAGTACAAACTTTGATTGGCCTCCATGAAAGATCACTTTTTAAAATGTACCCGTTTCTGAATAATTGATTTAATCTGATGACTTTTAAGACCATATGCAACAGAGGAAGTTGACAGAGATATTTATCGTTCTTTATTATTATTCATAGTCTTGTATTTGAAACCTGAATTCACTTTATTTTCCTGGTTAATAAAAATTGGGTGGAACTGGAGAATTCTATCATTTGCATAGAAAATTTGATTTCAGACCATATTTATAAACATAACAAGGCTTCTATCAAAATAAAAATTTCTGCTTTATGAGTTAAAAATCTAGGTTATATAAAATTGTCTCATACATTTTCTGCATGACAAAGAAGTTAAGGCTGTGATTATATACCTGAATGTCAGTTCTAGTCTGGTAATTTAGCTTGAAGGTTGTCATGAGGCAAAACTTGCTCAGCGAGCAGCTGCTTTGCATAAAAAGAGACAGGTTAAGCGATACTGTTGAGTGGGGGAGGATAGTGTGACATTAGAAAACATAATTTAGCACTAAAGCTAAAGTCATTTAGACTAATTGGATGATCTGGGGAGACCTGGTCATTTATGTTATTACAGAAAATGTGTATTCTTGACTGATGTACATAGTTAAATAAAAGTAATGAATACATTTAAAAAAAATGGCCACAACAAACAATGCAGAAAGATTAAGGAGAACAGGGGCAGAGACTGAAGGAAAAAAGTGATGCTGATGTATAATCCTAGTCTCAGATTTGGACAGTTGTATGGACAGTTATTTAACATGGACAGTGAATGTGTGAGTGGTAAATGTGTGGATGTCTGACGTGTAGATGTTGAATATGTGGATGGTGAACATAGAGATATAATGACTGTGGATGAATGATCAATGTGCAAATAGTGAATATGTGGATAGTGAATGAATCGCTCCACTTTAGATATTGTGGCTCCATTAAAAAGTAAAAGAATAAGGCAGGAAAGGCTCCATGGTACAATGACCGTACTCGAGCTATGAAACAGACTGTTAGGCGATTAGAGCGTAAATGGCGTCAGACTAAACTTGAGGTTTTCCATTCTGCCTGGAAGGAGAGTCTTATAGACTATAGAGAAGCACTAAAGTCAGCACGTTCAGCCTCTCAGTCTCTCGTCATTGATTGGATATAACCAGAATAATCCTAGACTACTATTCAGTACTATCTCTAAATTAACTAATAATCAATCAGCTACTGAAGCCCAGATACCATCAGCCTACAGCAGCAATGACTTCATGAACTTCTTCAATAATAAAATTGAATTGATTAGGCACAAAATTCAAAATGCGCAGCATTGCAGTGCAGCGTCCTATAAACCTAATCTAGATCTGGAGTGCAGTATAACCACTACAGAGACGCTGGAGTCTTTTACTTTACTCCAACAAACAGAGCTCGTCCAAATTATTTCATCTACAAAAACAGCAACTTGTACACTGGATCCAATTCCTACAGGTTTACTTAAAGACGTTTTGCCAGAAATAACTAAGCCCTTTCTAATTATAATAAACTCTTCTCTCAGCCTCGGCTATGTTCCAAAATCTCTTAGATTAGGTGTAATTAAACCCTTAATAAAGAAACCCAGTCTTGACCCCTCTGAGCTATCAAACTATAGACCTATTTCAAATCTTCCCTTTTTATCAAAAATTTTAGAGAAAGCCGTGGCAAAACAATTATGTTCCCATCTGCATAGGAGTGATATATATGAAAAATCTCAGTCTGGCTTCAGGCCTCACCATAGTACTGAAACAGCGTTAGTGAAAATTGTAAATGATCTTTTATTATCCGCTGACAAAGGAAACATATCCTTACTGGTTTTACTTGATCTTAGTGCAGCTTTTGGCACAGTAGACCATTCCATTCTATTAGACAGGCTTGAGAAACTAGTAGGAGTGACAGGTGAAGCTCTTTCATGGTTCAAATCTTACCTTAGTGATCGCTTTGAGTTTGTTAATGTAAATGGTGAACCATCAGCTCTCACAAGAGTAAAGTATGGTGTTCCACAGGGCTCTGTCTTAGGACCCATGTTATTACCTTATATATGCTACCACTAGGTACCATCATTAGAAAACATGGCATCAGTTTCCACTGCTTTGCCGATGATACACAATTATATATTTCAGCTAAACCAGAGGACAAAACTGAACTTAATAAGATAGAGGACTGTGTAAAAGACATTAAAGACTGGATGTCAAGTAACTTCCTCTTACTAAACTCGGACAAAACCGAAGTTCTTCTTCTTGGTCCAAAAGCTGAAGCCCAGATACCATCAGCCTACAGCAGCATTGATTCATGAACTTCTTCAATAATAAAATTGAATCAATTAGGCACAAAATTCAAAATTCTTCTACTGACATATAAAGCTCTGAATGGCCTTGCTCCTCAGTACCTCAGTGACCTTATTTCCTATTATCAACCGACACGCCCACTTAGATCACAAGGTGCTGCTCATTATTAGTACCCAGAATAAATAAAGTTACGTCGGGGGGAGGAGCCTTTACATACAAAGCCCCCCAGCTTTGGAATAGCCTACCAGTCTGTGTTCGGGACTCAGACACAGCCTCCATCTTTAAGTCTAGGCTAAAAACTTACCTGTTTAGTGGAGCCTTTGGTTAATTAGTTCTCCTGTTAGAATAAGGCGCAGATCTGGGACAGAGAGTCCTGTGGTAATCTGGGAATGTTGGTTCTGAACTAACTATGTGTCCCCCTTATCCCCCCAACCTTTCCCTCCCTCCCCCTCTCTTTTCCTGAGCTGAGCGGCTGCTCGTCCCAAGAGAGTCTGATGTGAACACCACTCAATCACGTCCAGGGGGATCTGATGCGGCCGGCGCTCTGTACAGAACTGTAAACCTGTATCCCCTTTTTTGTGTCTGTGCTGTTATCCGGTGTCGACCAGAGGAGGATGGGTTCCCCTTTTGAGTCTGGTTCCTCTCGAGGTTTCTTCCTCCTTTTGAGGGAGTTTTTCCTTGCCACTGTCGCCGAGGCTTGCTCACTGGGGGCGTGGACCCGGATTCTCTGTAAAGCTGCTTTGTGACAACATCTGTTGTAAAAGGTGCTATATAAATAAATTTGACTTGACTTGACTTGAATATGGATAGTAAACTGGTGAACAGTGGATGTGTGGATGGCAAATGTGTGAAAAATGAATGCTTGGATGATGAACATATGAATAGTGAATTTGTGGATGGTAAATGTGTGGATGGTGAACATATGAATAGTGAATTTGTGGGTGGTAAATGTGTGGATGGTGAACATGTGAATTGTGAAATTGTGGATGGTAAATGTGTGGATGGTGACCATGTGAATAGTGAATTGGTGGATGGTAAATGTGTGGATGGTGAACATGTGAATAGTGAATTGGTGGATGGTAAATGTGTGTATGGTGAACATGTGAAATTGTGAATTGGTGGATGGTAAATGTGTGTATGGTGAACATGTGAATAGTGAATTGGTGGATGGTGAATGTGTGTATGGAGACCATGTGAATAGTGAATTTGTGGATGGTAAATGTGTGGATGGTAAACATGTGAATAGTGAATTTGTGGAAGGTGAACATATGAATAGTGAATTTGTGGGTGGTAAATGTGTGGATGGTGAACATATGAATAGTGAATTGGTGGATGGTAAATATGTGTATGGTGAACATGTGAATTGTGAAATTGTGGATGGTAAATGTGTGGATGGTGACCATGTGAATAGTGAATTGGTGGATGGTAAATGTGTGGATGGTGACCATGTGAATAGTGAATTGGTGGATGGTAAATGTGTGTATGGTGAACATGTGAATAGTGAATTGGTGGATGGTAAATGTGTGTATGGTGAACATGTGAAATTGTGAATTGGTGGATGGTAAATGTGTGTATGGTGAACATGTGAATAGTGAATTGGTGGATGGTGAATGTGTGTATGGAGACCATGTGAATAGTGAAATTGTGGATGGTAAATGTGTGTATGGTGAACATGTGAATAGTGAAATTGTGGATGGTAAATATGTGTATGGTAAACATGTGAATAGTGAAATTGTGGATGGTAATTGTGTGTATGGTGAACATGTGAATAGTGAAATTGTGGATGGTAAATGTGTGTATGGTGAACATGTGAATAGTGAAATTGTGGATGGTAAATGTGTGGATGGTGAACATGTGAATAGTGAAATTGTGGATGGTGAATGTGTGGATGGTAAACATGTGAATAGTGAAATTGTGGATGGTGAACATGTGAATAGTGAAATTGTGGATGGTAAATGTGTGGATGGTAAACATGTGAATAGTGAAATTGTGGATGGTAAATGTGTGGATGGTGAACATGTGAACAGTGAAATTGTGAATGGTAAATGTGTGGATGGTGACCATGTGAATAGTGAAATTGTGGATGGTAAATGTGCGTATGGTGAACATGTGAATAGTGAAATTGTGGATGGTAAATGTGTGTATGGTGAACATGTGAATAGTGAAATTGTGGATGGTAAATGTGTGTATGGTGAACATGTGAATAGTGAAATTGTGGATGGTGAATGTGTGGATGGTAAACATGTGAATAGTGAAATTGTGGATGGTAAATGTGTGGATGGTGAACATGTGAATAGTGAAATTGTGGATGGTAAATGTGTGGATGGTGAACATGTGAATAGTGAAATTGTGGATGGTGAATGTGTGGATGGTAAACATGTGAATAGTGAAATTGTGGATGGTGAACATGTGAATTGTGAAATTGTGGGTGGTAAATGTGTGGATAGTGACCATGTGAATAGTGAATTTGTGGATGGTAAATGTGTGGATGGTGACCATGTGAATAGTGAAACTGGACGGTAAATGGGTGGATGGTGAACATGTGAATAGTGAAATTGTGGATGGTAAATGTGTGGATGGTAAACATGTGAATAGTGAAATTGTGGATGGTAAATGTGTGGATGGTGAACATGTGAATAGTAAAATTGTGGATGGTAAATGTGTGGATGGTGAACATGTGAATAGGGAAACTGTGGACAGTAAATGTATGGATGGTAAACATGTGAATTGTGAAATTGTGGATGGTAAATGTGTGTATGGTGAACATGTGAATAGTGAAACTGGACGGTAAATGTGTGGATGGTGAACATGTGAATAGTGAATTTGTGGATGGTAAATGTGTGGATGGTAAACATGTGAATAGTGAATTTGTGGAAAGTGAACATATGAATAGTGAATTTGTGGATGGTAAATGTGTGGATAGTGACCATGTGAATAGTGAATTTGTGGATGGTAAATGTGTGGATGGTGACCATGTGAATAGTGAAACTGGACGGTAAATGGGTGGATGGTGAACATGTGAATAGTGTAATTGTGGATGGTAAATGGGTGGATGGTGAACATGTGAATATTGAAACTGTGGACAGTAAATGTATGGATGGTAAACATGTGAATTGTGAAATTGTGGATGGTAAATGTGTGTATGGTGAACATGTGAATTGTGAAATTGTGGATGGTAAATGTGTGGATGGTAAACGTGAATAGTGAATTTGTGGAAGGTGAACATATGAATAGTGAATTTGTGGATGGTAAATGTGTGGATAGTGACCATGTGAATAGTGAATTTGTGGATGGTAAATATGTGGATGGTGACCATGTGAATAGTGAATTTGTGGGTGGTAAATGTGTGTATGGTGAACATGTGAATAGTGAAACTGGACGGTAAATGTGTGGATGGTGAACATGTGAATAGTGAATTTGTGGATGGTAAATGTGTGGATGGTAAACATGTGAATAGTGAATTTGTGGAAAGTGAACATATGAATAGTGAATTTGTGGATGGTAAATGTGTGGATAGTGACCATGTGAATAGTGAATTTGTGGATGGTAAATGTGTGGATGGTGACCATGTGAATAGTGAAACTGGACGGTAAATGGGTGGATGGTGAACATGTGAATAGTGTAATTGTGGATGGTAAATGGGTGGATGGTGAACATGTGAATATTGAAACTGTGGACAGTAAATGTATGGATGGTAAACATGTGAATTGTGAAATTGTGGATGGTAAATGTGTGTATGGTGAACATGTGAATTGTGAAATTGTGGATGGTAAATGTGTGGATGGTAAACGTGAATAGTGAATTTGTGGAAGGTGAACATATGAATAGTGAATTTGTGGATGGTAAATGTGTGGATAGTGACCATGTGAATAGTGAATTTGTGGATGGTAAATATGTGGATGGTGACCATGTGAATAGTGAATTTGTGGGTGGTAAATGTGTGTATGGTGACCATGTGAATAGTGAATTTGTGGGTGGTAAATGTGTGGATGGTGAACATGTGAATTGTGAAATTGTGGATGGTAAATGTGTGGATAGTGAACATGTGAATAGTGAATTTGTGGGTGGTAAATGTGTGGATGGTGAACATATGAATAGTGAATTGGTGGATGGTAAATGTGTGTATGGTGAACATGTGAATAGTGAAACTGTGGATGGTAAATATGTGTATGGTGACCATGTGAATAGTGAAATTGTGGATGGTAAATGTGTGGATGGTGACCATGTGAATAGTGAATTTGTGGGTGGTAAATGTGTGGATGGTGAACATGTGAATAGTGAAATTGTGGATGGTAAATGTGTTGATAGTGACCATGTGAATAGTGAAATTGTGGATGGTAAATGTGTGGATGGTGACCATGTGAATAGTGAATTTGTGGGTGGTAAATGTGTGGATGGTGACAATGTTAATAGTGAATTTGTGGGTGGTAAATGTGTGGATGGTGAACATGTGAATTGTGAAACTGTGGATGGTAAATGTGTGGATGGTGACCATGTGAATAGTGAATTTGTGGGTGGTAAATGTGTGGATGGTGAACATGTGAATTGTGAAACTGTGGACAGTAAATGTGTGGATGGTAAACATGTGAATAGTGAAATTGTGGATGGTAAATGTGTGGATGGTGAACATGTGAATAGTAAAATTGTGGATGGTAAATGTGTGGATGGTGAACATGTGAATAGTGAAACTGTGGACAGTAAATGTGTGGATGGTAAACATGTGAATTGTGAAATTGTGGATGGTAAATGTGTGTATGGTGAACATGTGAATAGTGAAACTGGACGGTAAATGTGTGGATGGTGAACATGTGAATAGTGAATTTGTGGAAAGTGAACATATGAATAGTGAATTTGTGGATGGTAAATGTGTGGATAATGACCATGTGAATAGTGAATTTGTGGATGGTAAATGTGTGGATGGTGACCATGTGAATAGTGAAACTGGACGGTAAATGGGTGGATGGTGAACATGTGAATAGTGAAACTGTGGACAGTAAATGTATGGATGGTAAACATGTGAATTGTGAAATTGTGGATGGTAAATGTGTGTATGGTGAACATGTGAATTGTGAAATTGTGGATGGTAAATGTGTGGATGGTAAACATGTGAATAGTGAATTTGTGGAAGGTGAACATATGAATAGTGAATTTGTGGATGGTAAATGTGTGGATAGTGACCATGTGAATAGTGAATTTGTGGATGGTAAATGTGTGGATGGTGAACATGTGAATAGTGAATTGGTGGATGGTAAATGTGTGTATGGTGAACATGTGAATAGTGAATTGGTGGATGGTAAATGTGTGTATGGTGAACATGTGAATAGTGAATTGGTGGATGGTAAATGTGTGTATGGTGAACATGTGAATAGTGAAACTGTGGATGGTAAATATGTGTATGGTGAACATGTGAATTGTGAAATTGTGGATGGTAAATGTGTGGATGGTGACCATGTGAATAGTGAAATTGTGGATGGTAAAAATGTGGATGGTGACCATGTGAATAGTGAATTTGTGGATGGTAAATGTGTGGATGGTGACCATGTGAATAGTGAATTTGTGGGTGGTAAATGTGTGGATGGTGAACATGTGAATTGTGAAACTGTGGATGGTAAATGTGTGGATGGTGACCATGTGAATAGTGAATTTGTGGGTGGTAAATGTGTGTATGGTGACCATGTGAATAGTGAATTTGTGGGTGGTAAATGTGTGTATGGTGAACATGTGAATTGTGAAACTGTGGATGGTAAATATGTGGATGGTGAACATGTGAATAGTGTAATTGTGGATGGTAAATGTGTGTATGGTGAACATGTGAATTGTGAAATTGTGGATTGTGAATGTGTGAATGGTGAACATGTTGATAATGAATGTGTGGATGGAGAATGTTTGGGTAGTGAAAATGTGGATGATTTATGTATGGATAGTGAACTTCTGTACTGTAAATGTGTAGATGGTGGATGATGAACATGTGAATGGTGATTGTGTAGATTATAAACGTGAGGATGTGTGGTTGGTGAACATGTGGATAGTGAATGTGTGGAAGGTGATAATGTGCATAGTTAATGTATGGATGGTGAACATGTGGATGCTGAATATATGGATAGTGAATGTTTATAAGAGTAATGTGTGTATAGTGAATGTGTGGAACATGAAGGTGTGGATGATGAATGGGTAGATAATGTAAGTGTGGATGGTGAATGTGTGTACAGTTGAATGTGTGGATGATAAACTTGTGGAAAGTGAACTTCTTAAACATGTGGATAGTGAACGTTTTGGCAGTGAATGTGTAGGTGTTGAACATGTCTACAACTATTTTAGTCTGCAAAATACACAGAAATCACAAACAGATATTCGTCTCAAATTACAGAGCCACCTTCACCTTCACCTTGTACCCAGGCATTCTTGAGAAAAGCCAAAGTAAGTATTTGAAGAATTTGCTGCTGTTACACCTTTATCAGAGGATCTCAGTGCAGTGACATTGATATGTGTGTTACAAAACACTTCCAAATAGAAAGTTCAATGGATTCTGTAAAAAGTATCAATTTATTGAGTTATTTCTAACCCAAGAGACCCACATTAGCAACCAACAACAACACCCTAGAAAGTGTTATGACAAGAATGTCAGAAAAACATTTTAGTTAATACTGGTCTTTTGTTAACTTGACTTTGTTGACGCCTGTTGTCATAGGCATTAATACATATTTACGTAGATTTAGGTCAGTTTTAGTGAAGCGCTTATGTAAGTGTGATGTTAAATACATAATTTAAAGAAACACTGTAAGTCTCTGAACACTAAAATATGAAATAAAACAGGGAACAAAGTTTGATTTCATGTTCAAACTAATGATACGCAGCATTTACTTAAGACAGGATCAGAGTGAACAAATATACTTCTCACTTTATTTGGACACCCCTCAGCAGATTATCTAGAGATGTTACAGTTGTTAGCAAAATATCTAGTGAAAATCAGTTAATTATCAACAGTGTTAGGGTTAAGGATTAGTACCAGTACCAGGGTTAAGCTCAGGACTAGGGTGAGGGCTCGATTTAGGTTTTGGGTTGAGGTTAAGGTTACGATACTTCGAGGTGAATTTAATAGATAACTAGTTGAATGCAAGATAAATGCAAGATAAGCATCTATAGTGGCCTATTCAAATAAATCTTACCCACAATCATGATCAAAACAAGTGTTTGAACATGTTTTTTACTCGGGAGCAGCTGAACATGTTGCGAATGGAAATTTCTTTGGTGTTAAGGCAGTATGTAAATCAAGTAGCCCCTCCCATCTCTGTAATTTTTTAATCAGTCACAAATATTGCTGACATCCTGTGGTACAATTACATTCCCCCTCCTCCCTGCGTAGAACTGTATTAGTACTTCGGTTGATTGTTTGATGTGCCTGTGATTTCCTCCTAGGAGTGTTCTAGAGGACAGCATGAGGTTAGTTGGTGGGTATGTGCCAAAATACACACGCCTAAAAAAATGTCATTCTGGATGCCAAAAATCAGGCTGAGCCACAGTGACGAGTTAGAGATGATCAGTGGGTATGCTCGGTATTTTACAGGGTATGAACATTTCAGCCTCTGCTGTCGTCACAAGACGGCAGACCTAGTTTAGCACGAACAGAAATGCAGAGATGTTTCAGTTACATGTTTATAACAACAGACCCAATAAACAACAACTTAATCACCACCGAATAGTATTTTAATAATTACATAATAGGTACATATGCATTAGTAAATGGTACCATTCCAATTATTATCAACCGTTCACGTAAAAAAATCTAGGTAACACTTTACATTAAGTGTTGACTAACTAACATGAAGGAATGCATTAGTTAACATGAACAACACATGAAGTAATGCATTAACAATGGTTACCTAATGTTAAGTAAACATGTAACAACTGCATTAGTTAATGTTGTTTTCATGTGAAGTGTTGACTCATCAACATTAAGTAATGCATTTATTAACATGAACAACAACCAAGGTTCTACATTGATAATGGTTAACTAATGTTAACTGAACATGTTACAGCTTCATTAGTTTATGTTCCAGTGTTTTGCTTATGTACTGCAGTTATACATAACGCTTGAAAAAGCAATGTTAAGTAATAGTTTAACTGGCTGAAATGACACTTTACCAATGGTGGCCACTAACTTGCTTTTCCCTCAGCTCCATTTCAGTCATTTAGGTTTCGGTGCTTGTTGGGGTTTCATTGTGTCGTCTCGTTGAGGTGGTTCAGCTCCTGTTTTGCTGCTTTGTTGCTCACCTCTCACTTTGGAGCTTTCATATTTTATTTTAGATGCAAAAGGAAATAAAAAGCTAATAATACAGTCTTCAGTTCCTCTGCTGAGAGATTCTGGATGTACTGAGCTTGACTGGACCTTTCCAAGTTACTCATTACTCATGTATGTTAATGAGCGCAAGGTAATATTTTATTTTATATATAAAAGCTTACTTTAATATGCTACATTCTGATGTATGTTAGATATGCTGATGTGTGTATTGCAAGAAGGAATTATACATACCATTCTCTCAGTCATATCAGTCAGGCCTGGATGGGGCAGCACACTGAAATGATTTACTCACCTACCCAGTTTCTCTTCCTTATTCCAAATTTCATCATGCCTGTGTGAGTGTGAACGGGACATTTTTAGGAACTCATCATACATTTAGAAATTGTAAATATAAACATGATCGTATAAACAGACATTGTCATCAAAGGAAACTACTCAGAGAGCAAAACATGCTTTATGTTAAAACCAATAATGTCTTAAAATACTTTACTAACATCTATTAAACACTACTAAAGGTGTATAAGGTGTTGTTCAGTGAATTTAATATACCTGATGTAAAATGAAAACCAATAATGCCTTAGTAATGCATTACAAACATTTATGAAACATTACTAAAGGTTTAAAAGGTCTTGTTCAGTGAATTTAATATGCCTGATGTAAAGTGAAAGAGTAGTACTGTATTAGTAAAGTACTAGATACTTTAATGCTTTAATCTGAAAGCACTACACAATGTTAAACAATACACAATGTATACCTACACATTCAGCTACCCAGCAGAAACAGAAAAAAACATAGATACATTTTTCTGTAAATGTGAAACATTCAGCGCTTCACACCAAGAAGGGCCTGGGTTCGATTCCCCGGCCAGGCGACCAGGGTCCTTTCTGTGTGGAGTTTGCCTGTTCTCCCCATGTCTGCGTGGGTTTCCTCTGGGTTCTCCGGTTTCCTCCCACAGTCCAAAGACATGCAGTCAGGCCAACTGGACATGCTGAATTGCCCCTAGGTGTGAGTGTGTGAGTGTCTGTCTGCCCTGTGATGGACTGGCGACCTGTCCAGGGTGTATCCTGCCTTCCACCCGATGTCAGCTGGGATGGGCTCTAGCATCCCCCATGACCCTGAGGGAGAAGCAGCTTAGAAGATGTGTGTGTGTGTGTGTGTGTGTGTGTGTGTGTGTGTGTGTGTGTGAAACATTCAGTTCATAGCATTATTAAATTAACACAAAATTACATGGTGCAACTGAAAAAGAGGTTCATCACAGAGCTGGCGGTGTCTCTGGTGCGGAGGGATCGCTCTGCAGTGGAAGCAGTCTGTGCACTTGTGTTGCAGTCTACCCGGTATTTTTGGACAGATTTGGCTGTTATGTTTCCTTTTTTTCTTTCTTTTGATTTCATCCTCCTCATTCTCCTCCTTGAGCTTGTTGTCTAAAAACATCAACAAAAACAAGAAATGAGTAAACAAACATGAACAGTTTTGCATTTTCATCTCTGGTATAACTAGTCATAACTTGTCAAAACCAATATAAACAGAAAAATTAAATGCTACTACAATGTATGTGGATACATTTGAATTTTGACTACTAACATACACTGTAGAGATATATAAGTGCAATACATTTGAGCATTGAAGTATTAATGAAAGTTTCAGCTTTGCAAACCATTTTAAACTGAACACACATCACAAGGTTAGTTGCAGAAATACCTGTGTGTGGCTTGACCTAAGAACAACACCGGTGTGGAAAGTTCGGTTCATTTTACTGAACCGGTTCTTTCGAACTTATGAATCGAGCGTCCGATTCAACTGATTTAATAATTCCGTGTTATGATTTTATAATCTTCATTATAAAGATTAAGATTATACATGCGATTGAGCGTATTATGCTGGGTATATACGTTACGAAGAAAAGTTTTGTTCGTCCGAATGTCTGAATCGGTTCCAATGATTCTTTGAAGCGAAAAGAATCGGTTGGTGGAATGAATCGATCTTCCCATCACAGCACGTTTAGCTGAACATCGATAACCAGCTCACCTCAGCTGGCTGGACCGGGTCTGTTATCGCCATCCGTTCTGCCCCGCTCACTGCCTGAATCCTCGTGTTTCTCCTGCTCTTCTCGGCCCGTCAGCGAGTATCTGGTGAACTTTGCAGGGTAACTGAACCGTGAACGCTCCGAACTGCCTAATGGGAACTCATCTGCGCGCGCAGGACGCAGGAGCAGTCTCACCCATGATTGGCTGGTGAGGAGAACTGGTTTAAACCGATTGGCGGGAAGAAAGTGGGAGTTTTGCGCTTCAGCACAGACGGACTCGGCGCATGTAGTCCAGTAAGATCCCAGCGTGCTGACCGTATATATGAGAGGAAACACATCAGCCAAATCTGTCCAAAAATACGGGGTAGACCGCAACACAAGCGCACAGACTGCTTCCACTGCAGAGCTATCAGAACCAGAGACACACTCACACACTCACACCTAGGGGCAATTCAGCATGTCCAGTTGGCCTGACTGCATGTCTTTGGACTGTGGGAGGAAACCGGAGAACCCTGAGGAAACCCACGCAGACACGGGGAGAACAGGCAAACTCCACACAGAAAGGACCCTGGTCGCCTGGCCGGGGAATCGAACCCAGGCCATTCTTGCTGTGAGGCGCTGAATGTTTCACATTTACAGAAAAATGTATCTATGTTTTTTTTCTGTTTCTGCTGGGTAGCTGAATGTGTAGGTATACATTGTTTATTGTTGAACATTGTGTAGTGCTTTTAGATTATAGCATTAAAGTATCTAGTACTTTACTAATACAGTACTACTCTTTCATTTTACATCAGGTATATTAAATTTACTAAACAACACCTTATACACCTTTAGTAGTGTTTAATAGATGTTAGTAAAGTATTTTAAGACATTATTGGTTTTAACATAAAGCATGTTTTGCTCTCTGAGTAGTTTCCTTTGATGACAATGTCTGTTTATACGATCATGTTTATATTTACAATTTCTAAATGTATGATGACTTCCTAAAAATGTCCCGTTCACACTCACACAGGCATGAT
Organism: Colossoma macropomum; assembly: GCF_904425465.1. Lineage (NCBI taxonomy): Eukaryota > Metazoa > Chordata > Actinopteri > Characiformes > Serrasalmidae > Colossoma > Colossoma macropomum. The sequence goes on from NW_023494808.1 coordinate 134,537, forward strand.
GAAATTTGGAATAAGGAAGAGAAACTGGGTAGGTGAGTAAATCATTTCAGTATGCTGCCCCATCCAGGCCTGACTGATATGACTGAGAGAATGGTATGTATAATTCCTTCTTGCAATACACACATCAGCATATCTAACATACATCAGAATGTAGCATATTAAAGTAAGCTTTTATATATAAAATAAAATATTACCTTGTGCTCATTTACATACATGAGTAATGAGTAACTTGGAAAGGTCCAGTCAAGCTCAGTACATCCAGAATCTCTCAGCAGAGGAACTGAAGACTGTATTATTAGCTTTTTATTCCCTTTTGCATCTAAAATAAAATATGAAAGCTCCAAAGTGAGAGGTGAGCAACAAAGCAGCAAAACAGGAGCTGAACCACCTCAACGAGACGACACAATGAAACCCCAACAAGCAACGAAACCTAAATGACTGAAATGGAGCTGAGGGAAAAGCAGTAGGGAGGAGTAAAGGTGTTACCATTTAAAAAGTACAAAATACTACATCAGTAAATGGAAGTAAGTGAATAAATCAAGTTAGTGGCTCCCACTGGTAAAGTGTCATTTCAGCCAGTTAAACTATTACTTAACATTGCTTTTTCAAGCGTTATGTATAACTGCAGTACATAAGCAAAACACTGGAACATAAACTAATGAAGCTGTAACATGTTCAGTTAACATTAGTTAACCATTATCAATGTAGAACCTTAGTTGTTGTTCATGTTAATAAATGCATTACTTAATGTTGATGAGTCAACACTTCACATGAAAACAACATTAACTAATGCAGTTGTTACATGTTTACTTAACATTAGGTAACCATTGTTAATGCATTACTTCATGTGTTGTTCATGTTAACTAATGCATTCCTTCATGTTAGTTAGTCAACACTTAATGTAAAGTGTTACCAAAATCTAAATTGTAGAAACCTAATCATGAATTATATTTTCTTAATTATTCTTTACTTATTTGATACTTATATTAAGCATTTAATTAAACATTTCATTGTCATTCTGAATACTACTTGGTGATTGTCGATTCCATGTTTTAAATGGTTAAGTAGTAATTTACTATCTTGTTACACTTAGTGATGCATAAACTTTGATGAAGACAAACTTTGCCTTAATGCTTAATTTATCATTAATAAGTAGATAATATACACAATAACTTCATGAAAATTGTCACTTTATGTGTTTCTAAAAATATATTAGAGTACATATTACCAGCATTAAATTATTTGTACATCACTGGTTAATGCTAGTAATTCAAATGACAGCACTTATTAATACACAGCTAACAATTAAGTTATTATTAACTATCATTAACAAACTATTAAATAATGATTAAGAAGGTGTTTATAGGGGCCTGCCATTACTGATGCTACAGATTACTGATGTTAAGTGTTAATGATTATTATTATTTTAGAATTGTGTGTAAGGATGAAGGTGTTTTTGTCTTACTTTTCACACCTTTCTAACTTTATTAATCCCACTTAGGTGTATTTAAAATAAAGACACTACTACATGCTCAAAAACCCCACACATTTCCATTCAATCAAACTGATTTTAGAAGGTGTACACAGAATTTGTTACCTCAATGTAAAGATTATGTATCATGGTTGCTGGTGTATCCCACATGAAGATCAAACTAGCAATCCCCACGTTAGAAACCCAGCGAGCTATAGTATAAGCCAACCAGGTGCAGAGATAGACTCAAGTACAGATCAGTCGAGACTCGAGAACGGGAAAGAAAATGAGAGAAAAGCAAGGTAGTACCGAGCGCCACTCAAACTCAGAACCTCGCAATGCAGGGTGAGTGCATTACCGCTAAACTACTGCAGCACTGCTGAGAATTGCCTCATGGAAGAGTTGATAAACAAAAGGCCAAACAACAGATCAGGCCAGAGCAGCGTCTTCAAAACAAAAAAGATTCTGAAAAAGGAGAAGGCAGTGAACAGAATAGGACACTCTTATACAAGGAAAACAACTGAGAGAGAACCCAGAGTTTATCAAAAACCTGAGACCCAAGAGAAGACCCATTTACTGGCTTAGCAGAGAGACATGCACGAGGCAGCATAAGCTAAAGACTGAGGCTGGGTTGTTACATCCCTCCCCCTAGAAAGCGCTCCCACTGTTCCCAAACCTGCAGCACGGACTCTTTTGAAGGCTCTGATGATCTCCAGGTCCAAGATGTGCCGAACCGCGACCCAGCACCGCTCCTACGGCCCACATCCCTCCCAGTCCACCAAGTTCTGGGTACCACACTGCCCTCGCTGACAGTCCAATAATTGCCGGACAGTGTAAACCGGGGATCAGGTTATCACATGTGGAGGTTTTATAGCTAGTTTAGAGCTACAGAGAAACAGCTTAAGAAGAGAGTCATGGAACATCAGGTTAATGCGCATAGTGTAAGAAGCTGGAAGGATACTAGGTTAACCCATTTTATAACCTTAAAAGTTCCCGCATATCGTGGGGCGAGCTTCTGAGACTTCACTTTCAGTGATGGGTCCTTAGTGGAGAACCAGACCTGCTGTCTGGGATGAAACAAGTGATATAAGTGCTATTTAGTCAGCTACTCTCTTTTGCAGTGCAATGCAGGCCTTCTGCTAAGCCTGCCAACATCGTTAAACATAGTCATGGGGTGCGGGGACCTCTGCTTTGGACTCCTGCTCTGGAAATGTGTGGAGGGTCTCCAAATGGCGACATTCCCAGAGAGGAATGCCACAGGAATTTATGGGCATACTCTGCCCAGAGCAGGTGCTCAGACCAGGTGGGAGGTCTAGTAGATGCCAGGCATCTAAGTGTCCTTTTGAGGTCCTGGTGTATTCTCTCACTCTGCCCTTTAGACTGAGGATAAAAGCCCAAGGACAAACTTACAGAGAAACCCCATAACTGACAGAATGCCCTCCAAAACCGACCGGTGAACTGGGGCCCACGGTCAGATACCATGTTCGTAGGGAACCCATGGACTCTAACCAAGTGTTTTAAAGCAGCTTGGCTGAGGGGAGTTTTGACAAAGCCATACATTTACAAGTTTGGAAAATCTATCTACTATGACCATGATCACCATGCTGCCCTGGGACGTGGAGTCCATGGAGGTCATTGACCACAGCCAGGATGGTTTGGGCAGGGACTGGAGCAACCTGCTGGTGGTGTCCTAGGCTCTTTATTTTGAGCACACACTTGGCAGGCTGCTACATAGGCTCATATGCCCTTTTCCATGTTGGGCCACCAGATGCGCCTTTTAAGCAACTCCTGGATGGTGATTTCCAGTCCCCAACATAACACGGTGACAATTTGGGCTTCCAGAATAATAGACTCTGGAGACAGTGTGTGGCATAGTCTGGAGAATGCATCGGGCTTGATGTTCTTCGAGCCGGGCCAATAGGAGATGACGAAAGCAAATCAACTGAAGAACATTGCCTACTTGGCCTGATGTGGATTAAGCAAAGCCCAGAAAGCTTCAAATTAAATGAGAGACATTGACCACTTAGTGCTGGCCTGGATTTTCACCAGTTCCATGCTCAGACAGTTCCTGGGGACTTTGAACCCAAGAAAGCTGACCAACTGAGCATGAAAGATGGATTTCTCTAGTTTTACCTAGAGGTGGTTTTCTAGTAAAAAGCTGGAGTACTCGGCATACATTAACTACGAGCTCCTCCACGGAGTGGCTATAGATGAACACATATTGGTTTGATTGAGATTGAGTTTCACGCAGTACCTTGTTAATAAAGTGTTGGAAGGCAGCGAGCGTGTTCAATAAACCGAAAGGCATCTGTAAGTCAGCATCTGTAAAGTATCTGTAATTATCAGATGTGGTAATGAATGCTGTTTTCCATTCGTACCCCTGGCGTGCCTGAATAAGGTTGTAGGCACTGTGCAGATCCAACTTAGCAAAAATTGAGGCCTGCTGCAGTGTCTTGAACACTGAGGTCATCAGCGGCAATGGTTAAGGGTCCTTAACCGTGATTTTTGTTTAGTTCCCTATAGTCAATGCAGGGATGGTCACCATCCTTTTTCCCCACAAAGAAAAAAACGACTCTGGCTGGTGAGATGGATGGTCGAATGAACCCTAGTGTTAGTGTCTCCCTGACGCATTACTCCATAGCTGTTTTCTCAGGACCCGAAAGAGAATATAGCCTCCCTCGGGGAGGGCTGGTGACTAGGAAGAGATCATAGGACCTGTGTGGAGGTAAAATTCAGGCCTTCCCTGAAGCTCAGAACAGTGGAAATGACTGGGCTGAACATGGTTCACAGACTGCTGGACTCCAGAAGGAGAGAAGGGGTTCTCCAGTACCTGGTCAACTAGTGGTACTGTCACACTTTCCAGTCCTCCCATGAACTCTCAATCTTATGGATTCCGTTTTCCAGAATGCATCTTTCAGTCACATGAAACAGCCATTCAATTACCAACCAGTTTGCAGATCATTGTCACTTAAATTCGAATTCATTTTATCTGTGTCTAATAGTATTTATGCCTGTTTGTCACAAACTTTGTGAAAGACTGCCTCTGTGTTTTCCAGTACATACCACTGCCTGGTTTATTCACCAGACATTACATGTACGGCAATCAGTTCGTCATCGGTTAAAAAATGAAAATAGCAATATTTTAAATGAAAATATTCTATGGTATAAAAACATTGAATTTGACCGTCAGTAGCTAGGAACAAATCAGAAATTTGAAGTGGAAGTCCTAATTATAGTGCAGTGATTATGGATTTTGAACGTGAGTCTGCAAGGTGTTTAGATGTGCAGGTTTGTTTTGCTTTTCTCTCTAACCTATTGCTAACCAGCAAAGATACTTTCTCTGGATAGACAAAGCAATTTTTCTAAGTCACTCTGGATAGGAGTGTCTGCTAAATGCTGTAAATGTAAATGATTACAACAGTCGCTGGTGCAAGTGCACTGCAAGAGTCTTCAAAACAAGCGAGAACACTGCCGTTCTCATAATACTGAAGCAAATTATGATAATTTAAACATATGCCTCTGGCTAAAATGTCTTTTAGATTATAAGAAAACACTGATTATGAGAAAACATTGAGCTGTTGTGTTTTGTAATATACTGTAACATTCTCACACTATTGCTTAACTTAAAAAAGAATTATATATGCGTGGATTGAATTAATCAAAAAAGGCAGAATATGTGGTCAGCATTAATGGTTCCCACTAATACCCCTCCACGCACCATGACAGATGCTGGATTTAGAACTTTACACTGGTAACAATCTGGATGCTCCTTTTCTTCTTTGTCCTGGAGAACAGAAAGTCCATTATTTTCATAAACAACCTGAAAGGTTGACTCATCAGGCCACAGTACACGTTTCCACTAAACGTCAGTCCATTTCAGATATGCTCGAGCCCAGAGAAGTCAGCGGCGTTTCTGGATATTGTTTATGCCTTTCACTGTACATGTATTTACTTACATTTGTGGAAGCGGTCAGAGAAGTGTTTAATGACAACAGTGTGTCAAAGTATTCCTGAGCTCAAGTGGTGATGCAGTGAAGTCTGCAGGGTCAAAGATCTCAGAAATTCAGTTTTTCAGCCTTTTCCTTTACCCATAAACATTTCTTTCTCAATCTTCTCTCAATTGTTTGATGATATCATGTATTGTAGAGGGTGAAATACCTAAAATTAAATCAGATGCTCACCAGGGAATTTTATTTTTGAACTGTTGAATTTTTAGCTGATGTCTTTTCAGCATGGTAAGCCTCGACCCATCCTTGCTCATTAAGGCCTCTGTCTTTACTGGATGGTCCTTTCATACCCAAACATGAATGAGCAATGAAAGACTATATATTTACAAAAAACAATGAAAATGTAAAAAACATTGAAAACAACAGTTGATAAGTTGATAAAGAACAAACAAATAACTGCTTTCAGTTTTTATTTTCCTTTCACATACAGTGAAGTACTTGGAATTGAGTTTTTCAATGTACACTTAAGTGCAAAAAAAATCAGGCCTAACCCAAAAGGGCAAAACATTAAGCTTTTAATCGTCTTAACAATAAATCTTTAAACAAATGGTTGCAGTAAGTTGGTAAAGAAAAGCTTTTCCCTTTGATTTCTTTAAATGTTGAAGTCTTGTGAGCAAACTTCTGCACAATTTTCACACAATTGGCCACATGATTATTGCATGAATAAGTGGGCGTGTACAGGTGTTGCTGTTCCGTCTGCTGGAGAGTCAGTCTGTGATTTTATTTGCCCTCTCACCTGGCAGGTGTTCAGAGCTGCTACAGGTACGCTTCCTCACTCTCACTCTGTTTATTACAGTAACTAGTGCCTCTTATTCTCTGTATATTAGACTTTCAGCTCACAATCACTTTACATTATCACTTATATTATTTATTATAAAGATCAGTCTGTTTTTAGTCAGTTATGGTGTTAAGATGTGAGCATGCTGTTCAGAGGTTCTCTGGATGATCCCCAAAACAGTGTCTTAAATTTACATAATTAAAATCAGATGCACATGATTATAAACAATAATGTTTCTGTGTTGTTGTCTTTTTTAAAATTATGTACAGTATGAAATGTTCTTTACATTTCATGATGCATGTGACAAAAATCGCTACGGTAACATACAGTTGTACCCAAAAGTCTGAACATTGCTGGTCAAATTACACGTTTTCCTGATTGTCTAAACACTTTAATGTAGAGTTACAATTTGCTGAGATTAATATATTTGGGGGAAAAAATGAAAACAAATAATATTAAAATTGTCAACACTTTTGCACAGGCCATGTTTTATTTTTCCCCAATAAATATTTGTGTATTAAAATGTAGAAGATGTGTTAACTTATTTACACTATAAATCAACAGCAAAAACGTAGACTTTGATCAGGGGTGTGAACATTTTTTCAAAAATAAATTTGCCTAATTGTGTTGAAGTCTATTACTGCATTCCATTCTGAAGGCAGTTGCCTAACAAGTATCTGGCTTGAAAAGTTCCTGTTTTTTTGGATCAAAGAATCTTCGCAGGTGTGTTTTAAGAGTGAATTTCTTCTTAAGAATGTTTGGTAAACAAGATCCATTTATCTCTGAAGGTGAAATAAGATCTTAAAAATGATTTATCTCAACTATTTTTCTGGGGCATGTAGCAAAAACGTCAAATCATTTATACAGTGAATGTGATCACATGTTCTGATTCTGTGCTGATCATTTAATGTTTGTTTTGTTATAGAGCGAATTCTTCTCCTCGTCATGAGGGCACAGCTCATTTTCCTGCTCCTCTGCCCGGGAGTGTTGGGCTTCGGTATGTTTATCAGTCACTCTTTCAGAAATGCTTTGTGCGCTGTTGTATGTTTCCATCTCAATTAAACTGATTAAAGAACATTATCATAGCTAAAACAGTAGCAGTCATGAATTTTATGTGCACTTTAGTCCATGTTTATAGATATCAGTGTTTCATACAGTGGCACAAACTACATAATCAAGTCTATTAAACATACCGAAAACCTCCACACAGTTAGAGACATGTGAGCACCGTACTAATTGGTGGGATATTACCTGATTTACATTAGTAATTTTTACAATATGCTTCCTTAGTAATCTACTAATCATTAAAGGGCAAATTACATTGTAATACTGCAATTATCTAAGATGAAAGATGTGTCAGACTTCATTGCTAATGAACAACCATGTAAAGAAATTATTCACTTACCCAGCAGTTCAAATCAGATACAGTAAATTTACAGAATTAATTAGCAGCCATTTGTAGTATTTTATGATACTGAAGAAGACACAGAGGTTCCACACAAACTGTCGAGCTTTCTTTAAAGCTTTTTTCATTCAGCTCCAGCCTTGCCACACATATAGGCCCAGTCCCATTTCACCCCTCACCCCTACCACTTAGCCCTTAGCCCTCTGTTTTGCGTGTTCACGTCTAGGGGGGGAGGGTGTCCCAATTTTTGTTGAGATAGAGGGGTGGGGCGAAGTGTTAGGGCTACATGGCCCTCCAAACAGAGAATATTCAGAGGCACAGAGTGTTATTAAAAAAAGAAAAGAAACACCGGCAAGATGGCTGTGCGAGTGACCAAAGAAACCCAAAAATATGAGAAATTTCTCTGTTGAAAAATTGTGATAACCACTGTATTATCTTAGTTTAATGTTGTTTCAGTGTATTATGGTTGTTTTCTTCGTAACAAGCATAAAAAAAAGCATAGCTCCCACCCCATGGGTGCAAAGCGGTACTACACCATGACACTTCACCTGTTTTTCACGTTTCTGTATTTTAGTATTTTATACTAACGTTGTTTGCTATCCGGTGTCGACCAGAGGAGAATGGGTTCCCCTTTTGAGTCTTGGTGTAATGAAGACTCTCCAGATGGGTTTGAAACCATAATTCCCGTTTACTCAAAACACTATCAAAATCATAAAAAGCAGAATCAGAATCAGAGACAGTCCAAAAAGTAAAAAAAACAAAACAGAATAGATCACAACACAGCAAATGTTCAAAAAGCAAAAGCAAAAATGAAAAAAAACAATCCAAAAATTCAACAGACATAAAGAAACCAGGCTTGGTGTGCAGACGAACTGGCAATGCTGTGCTGAAATCCAGTGTTTGTGAAGATCTTTATAAAGGGAGGTTAACAAGCTGCAGGTGAGAGAGGTTAAGGTGTCACTAGGAAGCTGATTAGTACTCAGGTGAGGCTGACCTCTGGTGACGAAGGCAAGTATTACACCTGACACTTGGGTGCTCTCAAGGTTTCTTCCTGGCCGCTGTCGCCATTGGCGACGCTCATGGGGGCTTGGACCTGGATTTTTCTGTAAAGCTGCTTTGTGACAACACCTGCTGTAAAAAGCGCTACATAAACAAACTTTGACTTGACTTGGTATCAGAAAGGGAAATGAGATATTGTGCTGTCATTACTGAATGTGCATCAGCTCTGCTAGTGAACTCTTGTCTATTCGCAGGTTCAGCAGCCTGTACCGTTGGCTACATCACAGCTGAGGCGATCGCAAATGATACATTTTATTTAGGCTACAACTCCACCGAGTTTGATTTGTGTCTGAACAACACTGTGCTGATCAACAACCTGAGATCCATCACTTTTAAAGTGGTGGACCCCAGCCTCCAGAGGGTCATTCTGAACAAATTAAACCAGGTCAGCATTACTGAGTACCATCTGTACAGATCCAGAGCTTTTATAGTGAGCTTGTAAAGTTTGCATTTGCTACTTTTTATTTAATGTGATGATATACCATCAACATAACATGCAGCGATTCAGGAATGTTTATTGTTGTGTCTTAAAAACAAAATCATAAAAAAACAATAGAAGAGTGAAAACTCCTCAAGCTGTTTCCTCGATAACGCCAAGTCCTCTGCACTTCACTGTCTTCTTATGTTTTCTGCTTGTCTCCTCTGTAATGGTTAGCTAACATTTTGTCTGTAGTTTTACCACCCATTTCCAAAAAAGTTGCTACGGAAAATGTAAAAACAATGCAATAATGTGCAAATCATTTCAACCCTATATTTAACTGAAAATAGCACAAAGACAACAAATGAAATGTTGAAACTGAGAAATTTTATTTTTGTCTGAAAAATATATGCCCATTTTGAATTTAATGCCTGGACTATGTTTCAAAAACAGTTGGGACGGGGCAGCAAAAGGACTCGTAAAGTGGTGTAATACTAAAGGAAACTCCTGGTGGAACATCTTACAACTAATTAGGTTAATTGGCAACAGGTCAGTAAGATGAATTGGTATAAAAAGAGCATCCCGGCGAAGCTAAGACTTTCAGAGGTAAAGATGAGGAGGAGTGCAGCACTCTGTGAAAGACTGCACCATCAAATAGTGCAACAATTCAAGAACAACGTTTCTCAACCTAAAATAGCAAAGAACTTGGCAATTTCATCATCTACGGTACAAAATATCATTAAAAGATTCAGAGAATCAGAGAAATCTCTGTGTGTATAGGACAAGACTGAAAACCAGTGTTTGCTGGCTGTGATCTTTGGGCCCTCAGACAGCACTGCATTAAAAACAGACATGATTCTGCAGTGGAAATCACTGCATGGGCTCAGAAACACTTCTGAAAACCACTGTCTGTGAACACAGTTCATCACTGCATCCACAAATGTAAGTTAACCCTCGCAAAAAAGCGCAAAGACGAAATCATAAATAAACAGGACCCAGAAACACATTCGTTGTATGTAGGATTTGGAGTAACATAGGCTGCCATCCAGACCGCATCTTCTTTAATGGAAGGCCTTGATTATTTCACCAAGACAATGAAAAACCACTTTCTGCATGTATTACAGCAGCATGGCTCTGTAGGAAAGAGGTCCGGGTGCTAAAGCGACATGCCTGCAGTCCAGTCACCCACTGGAACAACCCCCGGACTGTGGAGCTACAGAAGTCTTATATCAAGCAAGAGCAGGAAAACATTTCACTCGATTCAGTACCTGCTCTTTTGTAAATACAACAAATCTGTCTCATACGCTAAGTAAATATGCAAATAGAGTGGGATTAAAATGCTTAATTAAATCTATAAAACTACAGCAGTGTCTCCTCAGTTCCCAAACACAGAGGTGATGAAACACAGTGGTAAACAGGCCCCCGTCCCAACTTTTTGAAATGTGTTGCTGGCGTCAATTTTAAAATGGGCCTATATTTATCAAAAAATAATCACATTTCTCAGTTTCAGCATTTGATACGTTGTGTGTGTTCTATTTTCAATCAAATATAAGGTTTAAGTGATTTACACATTATTGCATTCTGTTTTTATTTATATTTGTTTTTATCCAGTGATCTAACTTTTTTTGAAATGGGATTATCAATTTTAAAATCTGAATAGTCATTCAGTGAAACTCAGCCCTAAAACTAAAACAAAAACCTGACTCGAGCCCCCCAGACCCTACAAACATTTTTTTACTCAACAGTAGGCTCAGTTTGGGCTGGTTTTCGTTTGAGTGCTTTTTTGTGTAAACTGTAAAAACTTGAATTTGGAAATTTAACTTAACCACCCTACATTTTTATTTTATTGCACTTTGAATTAAACAGAATGTAGCTAATATAGTTCTGTTAACTTACTGTTTAGGTTTCAGTGAACTTTAAATTTTAAAACACCATTTCACATTTGTGAGTGAAAATGATTGTTGTTTTGCAGTACATTTGCCTTTTTTTACAGAAATTTCAGGCACACATTTTCCCCCTTATACTCTCTCTTTCTTGCTCTCTTGCACCCACACTCTCTCTCTCAGATTAAAAATGAACCAATCCTACCTGAGAACAATGTATACGTGGCCTAATATTCTTATGAGCATGTGATTGACAGCCCTCAGTCCGTCATTCCCAGCCTGCTGCAGCATTGAAGGAGAACTCAGTGCTGTTGAAGGAGAAAGAGGCATTTGAAGAGTTCATTTGCATAGGCAGGGATTATATATATATATATATATATATATATGGGGTGATAAACCACATCAGCCTTTCTATTGAAAAGGATATTATGTACGCACTACTAAAGATCAGTTTCCATCAAGAGAGGAAAATGTTGGCAACACTCATTGGTATATAGGTCTGTCCTTAAAGTGCAATTATGTCCCTCAAGTGAGTTTTTAAGGTACGAAAAAGGGACATCTGTGTACGGTGTCAAACTGTTCAACGGCTTTTTAAATATAAAGATGAAACTAAAAAAAATCTGTAGTCATAATGAGTCAAGGCAACTTAAAAAGAAATAGATTTCCTGAATAAGAAGAAAAATAAAAAAAGACAAAGGAAATAGGGAAGTAAGAAAAACTGTAAGTAAGGAAGATAAGCCGGATAGAAAGATGGAAGAAAAACTTAAGTGAGGTTTGTGTTATGGTGACTGTGTGTGTGTCTGTGATGTTTACAGCTCTACCCATCAGGCCTTCCAGACAGTGTGTTGCAAAACCTGGGCTCCACAGCTCAAGTGGCCAATATTACTGAGATCAACAAGTGGAGCATCACCACAACAGTTACTCTGTCCTTACTGTTGGGCCCTGGTATAGGCTGGACCTCAGAGCAGGTAGCATGTCTAAGTGTATCTATTTGGGACGTTCTGGGTTTTTGGTGTTGCAGTGTGGGCTAAAACATTACTACAGGTACCAGCTGATGATTATACCACTGCTGCCTGTGATTTCACAGACATCCACTAGGTGGAGCCAGTAACATAGAGAAACCATCTCAACATGTCTATATTCCTCATATGTGTTGTTTTTTGGATGAATTTGTGCTAAAAGTGAATGCAGGTGATATTGCGATACTGGGGTGCATAAATGTGACAGTGCACCATTGAGAACAGACATTCGCAGTGAAATGTTGACAGAGCGTATTGCAGGAATTGGGGAGTAGCTAAGTGCGCGCTACTTTTTGTAGTTAGATACAAATTTTAGTAGCCAGTAGCTGGAGCCGCTACAGTTTTATGAAATGTAGCTAACAGCTGTAGCGCCTACAAATTTTTCTGTAGCTATAGCGATAATTTTTGCCACAATTTCACTACAGGCTTCAGGCGATCCACGCGGCCGTTCACTGGGCTGGTGGTGACTATGCAGTAATGACTGAGCCGCGGACAGTTCGAGCAAACGGTCACACGCTGATCACCCCTTAGTAAAAGGCTTAGCTCAGGGGTCGCAACCCAAATGTTAAGAAGAGCCATTTTGTCCTTTCAAAATATTGAAACCACCTTGGGAGCCACATTTTATGTCTGTTTTACCATCACTGTTGTAAGTATGTCTCTGATGTGCTAGTAATGGCTAAAAATTAAATAAACGAAAACTGTAAAATATCTCAATCGTCAACTTTTTACGAGCCTGAAGTCGCTTCTCATTCTCCTGGTTCTCGTACGAATTGTCCCGTTCCACCTTAAATGGTGCCTGAGGCGCCAGATTGTACTGATGCACCACTTAAGGTGGAACGGGACAATCTGAATGAGAAGGGGAAGAATGAGAAGCGACTGTTGCAGATTCCAGTTGTTGCTGCAGCAGTATGGAGCCCCTAAGGGGCCGTGGCTTAAAAAAAAGCTAATAACATTGCATTCCCTCGCAAAATACATGCTTGTCAGACAGCAAGCAAACGTAGGAGCAGAGGTGCCCAACGGCATTGCCTCCATTAGAGCTTTGTTTTTAGCATCGCTAATGTTGAAAACTGTTTGGCCAGTCTGTGCTGAGTTTATTCAGCAATTGTCTTCTGCAGTCTCTGTAAATGTAGCTTTTACTGTACGAGGAGCCTCGATCTCAGTTTCACTAAGAGTCACTAACAGCAGAATCATGTTTGATTTCGAGAAGCGACACTGTGTGTTTATATTTCAGTCCAAGATAAATGTAAATTCAATGAGCTGCTCCGTCTCTGAGCTTAAGCAAAGCACAGCTTTTGCAAGCGAATGCAAACCGTTTGCATCTTAATGCGAAATATTTGCAAGGGAACGCAAAACCTTTGCGAGGGAACGCAGTGTCATTAATGCCTTTTTTTTTTTTAACCACGGCCCCTTAGGGGCTCCGTACAACAGCTCTGTAGCAGTGGAGAGATTATTCAGCTGCGCAGGGCTGATTCTCACCCCAAACAGAGCCAGGGTCACCGATGAGAATTTTGAGGCTGAGGTGTTGCTGAAGTTTGATAAAGGACTCTGAGTGTTGTGTCTGTCTGTACATCTTGCTGAAATGTTTCAATTGGAGCAGTTTTATTTCAACAGTTCACAATTCTTTGCACAAAGTTGTTTGGTTTGTATAGTTACTATTGTTGATTTTTGTAAGGAAAAACCTGGACTGATTGACTTTGCCTTTACTTAGTCTAAAGCTTTGTTGGATATCACGCCTTTGGTTGTGCAAGTTTGATTGTTGGTTACACTCAAACTCACTTTTTGGTGATCTTTTTGTTTATTTGCAGCGTTTCAGTTGTGTTTCTTTCTGGCTCCTGATTAAATGCAGTGTCTTGTTCACACTGTCAGCTGGGCTTGTTTGGTGTCTCAGGTGGACATTCACAAACAATGACAGTCACGCTTTGAAAGTAGCCACTACTTTTTTCTGGAAATGTAGCTAAATTGTAGCTAACTACATTTTTTTCAGTAGATATCCCAACCCTGGTGTATCATCACACCCCTGAAAATGAATGATATGTTTGTGATTGTGTTGCAGAGTAAAGCAGTGATTATGAGGTATCTGAGCGTGCCTGGTAAGAGTCTGGGACGCAGTGAGTTCATTGCAATCCTCTCCTACCTCTGTTCTTTGGATGTCAGTGTCCTCCAAACCATCTCTCCTAACAGCATGGTGTATGTACACCAGCACACACATATGCACACGATTAGACAATTATGTGTATACAGACCTGCACCTAAAGTATGCTCCTTAAGTTGTGTATTATCTGTGGTCTGTTCTGTGTTGTTTAGGTGAAGTAGACATTCTTTTTTTTTTTTCTGTGCAGATTTGGAAGTGCATATACTGTGGACCTATCCTCGTGCTCGGTTGATCAGAAATCAGTTCTGTACAGCATCGCCAACTCCTCACTCAGGACTCTTTTCGGCATTCCACCAATATACTACTTTTTTATCCAACATTATCTGGGTAAAGTGGACACACAGTTATCACCTCCCTAGCAGTGCTGCTGAAGAAATGCTGCCCTCTAGAGTTTAGATTAGTTCCAGCCATTCCTCATCCTGTTACTCAAGGTCATCAGAATATTTATTCCAAATTTATTAAAACTAAACTTTGAAGGGGTCTGGGGGCGTTTCTGGGCTGCTGGTATCGCTGTAGCCAAGCTATTTTGCTAGATTTGTTCACTTAATTAATTTTAACATACTCTGAGGGCTGGATGTACATAAAGGAAATGGTGCACTGCAAATATGACTTAATGCAGCTGGGACAGGCGCCTGCAATTTAATCTAAACCTAATCTTTAATCTGCCGTGGCTGTATCTAGTCACATCAGATGCACACAGGACCATCTGCTATTCGCTATGTTTGTGGAGCTTTAAAAGGAAAACTCAGGGTAAAAAAAAAGTTGAGTGATGTCAATAAATGAAGTTGTTGCCTATCAAAGCATTTCACTCAGCTTCTGTTACACTGTCAGCTCTGGATTAAGTGGTTAATGGTTTACTGGTAAACTCAGATTGCAGAAATGCCTCTCTTGTGGTTTGGCTGGATTTGAGTGCAGCTTTCGACTACAAGGTCTTGCTCATGACATTTAAAGCTCGGGTCCCAGAGCTCCGGCATGTCTTAGTGATCTGCTGAAGTGCTATAGCCAGTCCAGCCACTTCACTCAGCTGAGGCAGGCTTGTTTCACACGTGATCTCTGTGCAGCCTGAGTGACATGGAATGTGTTTCTTTTCATTTCAGCGCTCATGTTAACAGATCAGAGCTTCCAAACAGGCTGCATTTTTTCAATATGCCACACGCACCAGAAAAGAAAATATTGTGAAATAAGTAAACTGAAAATAAAACATCAAAACTGAATAAAATTCTCAAATTTCATGACCATTATCAAAAGTTAGTAGTTAAACATTCTGTGCTGCATCCAGGTTTCCTGGTAGGTCTACCAGACTTGGAATAGTTTCCCAGTCACAAATCTGAAAGCTGTTGAGGGTAAACAAATGTACTATTCTCTTCCATGATTTTTTTATTGAGCACATTGTCTAGGTTGACTTGTTTATCAATTTGTAAAAGGATTTTGTTTGAGCTGTAGAGGTCATGCTACAAGGGCTTTCATGTCACACAGAGGTAGTCTGTCTAAAATCAGCCTTACTGTGAACTCCTAAGATCACTTACAGCTCAGTTGGTAGATCATTTTCATACACAGATCTAAACTCTGGGAACTCTGAAAATATGTTTTGTCGTTAGTTTAATATGTGTTTGTGTTGATTGTGTTTTATTGAGTGGGCCGTGGGTTTATTGTTCGCTTCTTTTCGTGTGTCTTCCATGGAGATGTTATGGCTGAAGGTGACTTTCTCCGCTGTTCCAGCTGTTTGTCAGTGACCATTTCTTGTTCAATAAAAGAGCAATTCTTTGAACAGAAATAATGATATATTCTGGTTTGTCTTCATTGCTATGCCACAATATATTCAATTTACTGACTTGTGTTTATGTGTTGTGTTGTACAGGTGGAGCTCCTCTTCAAGATATAAAAGTTATGTCTACTTGGAATATCAACATGCAAATCAACATCTTCATGAGTCTGAATCCTGCTGTTGTCATGGTGTGAAACAACAAAATGATGCAGTAGATTTTTGATGTTAGTCAGAATGAAAATAACAAATACTGAAAACTGAAACAAAACTATGTTTGTTTGTTTATTTGTGTGTGTTTCAGAACCTGAGTGTGAGTACAGTGCGTGATCTATTAGGGGTGAATGTTCCTGATCTAAAGCGATATGAGAACTCTTCTATGATTCAGGCTTGGGTGGCTAAACAGAAACAGTCTGACTTAAACACCCTCAACATTGGCCTGCTGGGGGGTATAGCTGACATCACTGATTCTACACTCATTCCTAGCACAACACCTGTCAACATCACTACTCCTGAAAGTTCCAGTGCCACTGCAAGTACCAGCACCTTTACTTCCAACAATAACTCTAATGTAAGTGCCAGTGCCACCACCACTGCAGCAGTTTACACTATGTCTACTACTGTAAACATAACTAGCATTACGACCACTAGCACTACAGTCACCACAAGTGACAACACCACAGTCACCAAGCTTGCCACTGTCACTACCAACAACGGCAGTTTCAACACAACTGCCAGCAGCATTACCACCATGGAAAACAGGACTGTCAATACCATCACAGGTGTTACAACCACTGCCATCATCAACACCACTGGCAGTTCCAGTACCACAATCACCACTGCTAATGTCAACACCACCATTGTCAACATCACAAATGGCAATGTAAACAACCCCAGCAACAATATTACCACTGCAAGCCACAACACCACTGTCATACCCACTGCCAGTATCAGCACCACCACCATCTTTGCTAGTGTCAGCACTGCCACTACCAATACAACACCTGGCCATATCGACAACACCACCATCAGTGCCACCACTGCAAGCCACAACATCACTGTCACTCCTACTACCAGTGTCAACACCACCATTACCTATGCTAGTGTCAGTACTGCCACTGTCAATACCACAACTGGCCATGTTGACAACACCAGTGTCAGTGCCATCACTGCAAGCCACAACACCAGCGTCACTTCCACTGCCAGTTCCAGTACCACCATCACCACTGCTAGTGTCAACACCACCACTATTGGCATCACAAATAGCAATGTAGACAACCCCAGCAACAATGTTACCACTGCAAGCCACAACACCACTGTCATACCCACTGCCAGTATCAGCACCACCACCATCTTTGCTAGTGTCAGCACTGCCACTACCAATACAACACCTGGCCATATCGACAACACCACCATCAGTGCCACCACTGCAAGCCACAACACCACTGTCATACCCACTGCCGGTGTCAACACCACCATCACCTTTGCTATTGTTAGCACTGCCACTGTCAATACCTCAACTGGCAATGCTGACAACACCAGTGTCAGTGCCACCACTGCAAGCCACAACATCACTGTCACTCCTACTACCAGTGTCAACACCACCATTACCTATGCTAGTGTCAGTACTGCCACTGTCAATACCACAACTGGCCATGTTGACAACACCAGTGTCAGTGCCACCACTGCAAGCCACAACACCAGCGTCACTTCCACTGCCAGTTCCAGTACCACCATCGCCACTGCTAGTGTCAACACCACCACTATTGGCATCACAAATAGCAATGTAAACAACCCCAGCAACAATGTTACCACTGCAAGCCACAACACCACTGTCATAACCACTGCCGGTGTCAACACCACCATCACCTTTGCTATTGTTAGCACTGCCACTGTCAATACCTCAACTGGCAATGCTGACAACACCACCATCAGTGCCACCACTGCAAGCCACAACATCACTGTCACTCCTACTACCAGTGTCAACACCACCATCACCTTTGCTAGTGTTAGCACTGCCACTGTCAATACCACAACTGGCAATGCTGACAACACCAGTGTCAGTGCCATTACTGCAAGCCAGAACACCAGCGTCACTTCTACTGCCAGTGTCAACACCAGCACTAGTGACAAGACCAGTCTCAGCACCACAAATGGGGCTCTCAACACTACACTACCAGGCAAAAATATGTCTGCTCCCACTGATGCACCTACCAGGGCCAATATCACAACTGGAATTACCACCATCAGCACTAACGGTGCCACAGCAGCCACCAGTGCCACTTCCAGCCCTAGTTTCAGCACTGGTGCTAGTACTATCATCACCACCACTACTACCACTATCATAGCACCACAGATCATTTGTCAAGGTGTAAATAGGTAAGCTGTGGTTGTTGAAATTAAAAGTAAGACAATATTCCAAAAAAAGATTAATATTATTTATATTTTGCATCATAGTTATACACTTGAGAATCAGCTCTCGTCTGGAAGTGTATCTGCTGTTCTCTGCAACTTCAACATCTCTGAATATGCCTGTTCATCCGTGAGTTTTTCAACAAAGCAAATAAAAAAATTATCAATTCATGGCAATGAACTTCTTAGACAGCCTTCTCTCTCTTTCTGTCTTTGCTTGTATGTTCTAGTCTCCTAAGGTTGCTGCTTTGTCCTCTGATGATCTCGTCACACTACTGACATGCAAACTGCCAAGCAGTGTGGTCTACTCTAAAGAAATTTGGGTGCTTTTCCTCCAGAAGTTTGCAGCACCTCTCCCGGCAGCTCTGGATAAGTACTCCAGCTTGGTATGGGATGTTCACTTGTGTTGCAATAAAACTAAACATTTGGTCTGAATTGTACATTGAAATATCCACTGTCTCTTACAGACCCCCAGCATCTCTCTGCCTGACCCATCTTTCCTTAATGCCATTGGAGATGTGATAGTCAAGAACTTCAGTTCTGCACAGCTTAGGGATGCCGTTTTCATCACCCAGTGGTTCCAGAATAGACTCAGACCATTTTTATCTTCAGTGTCTGCAGACTTTCTCTCCATTCTCAGTTCCAAGGACTTCAGCTGTGAGACCTACCAAGTTGTGTAAGTATGCACAGTGGAAATGTAGAACATTAGAGATGGTATTAATAGCATGAAATTTTTAAAGAAAAAGCAATCTAATCTTTTCTTATCCAACCTAGGGTAAACGCATTTAGTTCACAAGAACCAATCATGAAAGATCAGCAAAAATTGTCCGTCATCAGTAATTTCATCAAACCCTTCCTCAAAGGTAATGAAAAAGAATGGCATGTAAAGAAGGACTTAACGTTTCTTTCATTTTTGTTGTAGTTTGTGAAACAATAGTTACTTGTTCAGTGGAATGAAACAAAAAAGATTCTGTTCTGATTAGGTTCCCTTCTGCACTGTGACCATGGCAGCAGTAACTGACTCAGTGTAATGTTTGTATGTGTAAACTCTGGTGTTTCAGGTCAGTCCTGTGTGCTGCCAGGGAGCAACGATACAGACTGGCTGGTGAAGAATTTTGGCCAATTCAGGAGTTCTGCTTCATTTTCTGATTTCATCAGCCTGAAGAGTGACTTCAATGGAGTGAGTTACACAACATTCTAATGTGTGCATTTACTATACAGTGGTGCATCCATAAGGCCACCTTCTTGGGGCACAGCTGGAACCTCCATAGTAATCTTAACCCTGCTAAAAACCCAGCACAGAACAGCAAGCATTTCATGCTTGTCTAAGATGGTCTGTGCTGGTTTATGCTGGTCTAGTGCTGGTCTGGTTCTGGTTTACCTTTTTACCACGGCATGGTCATGCTGTTTGACCGGCCAACCAGCGTCCGCAGCAAAACACAAGCTGATTTTGCTGGTGACCAGTTGCTCACTCCTTCCCACACTTCCCTTACTTTTGTCTCTTTCTCATAAACTCTATAACTGGTTCTCTCTCCTCTCACACATACTGTCTCTCTCTCTCTCTCTCTCTCTCTTAGGTAAATGCAGCAGAGGTTCTAACTTCACCCCAGTTGGCAGAACTTTGCTCCGACCCCACTCGACTTCATGGTCCTCAGGATGTAAACACTGTGATGGCGGCTGTCAGCCTGAACCAATTCACCTCCTTCTTTGACAACCTCACATCTAGCATTCAGGTACTTACCACTTCTCTGTGTTAAATAGCCCTGCTGAAAAGCACCATTAGAAACCATTAGTTGGGAATTGGCTTCATGGTTTTCTTTTAGAAACCACTTAGTATCCTGTAGAACACCTTTTTATTCCATTAGGAAATCATCAAATGCATTTAGAATCAGCCATTGTGATATCAGTCAATATCACAATGTTAATGGGTCGATATCATTGTGATATTGACCTACTAAAAAGCAAAACACATTACAAAACCATTAGAAACCAACAAAAAACATTTAATAGTTTCTATGAGTTTTTTCAGCAGGAAGCACATTCATAGATCTCTTGATATGCAGACTCTCACTCATTCATAGTTATCATTATTTGGTTGTGCACCTACCCTTGAGCCTCCTCACGTGGCCATCTCCATGGCCACACCTCCTGTTGGCATGATAGTGGGATGCTACAGTATTAAATATGTATACATAATGTTTCATTCACCTTTACAGCTAAAACTGTGTATTATATAATATATCCTTTAAAAAACTGCAGTAGAGTGAACTCTCCACTGCCTCTGCTGTGTGTGATTCAGAGAATAGGTATCCTGGTGGTTAGGAAATTGCCACTATAAAAAACGGATAACCTTGGTTTTTAATATGTGGATGTGGCTTTGGAAACAAAGCAGTCTGAAGTTACTCAAGCAGGGAGTGCTAATAATAATAATAATAATAATAATAATAATAATATAATAATAATATGTTCAACTTACATGGCGCCTTTCTCAAACCCAAGGTTGCTTTACAGGGGAGACTGGTGTTAGACCTTGTAGAGATTTGTAAGTTAGCAAGAGGACTTTAAACTGGATATGAAGTGGGGCAGGAAACCAGTATAACTGATATAGGACTGGGGTGATGTAGAGAATCTGCTGTGTTTGTAAATACTGAAGTGGGCGGATACTTCTGTTGGGAACACCAATGAGAAAGTAGTTGCGGTAGTCTAAGTGGGATGATATAAAAGCATGGACCAGAGAGATTCAGTGTCTTTCATGGAAAGCAAAGGGTGAAGGTGAGCAATAATGCAGAGATGGAAAAACTAGGAAATATCATGGTAATTATTATTAGATATTGCCAGTGCCTACTTAGAATGTAACACTATGTCTAAAATGCGTTCCAGCAGCCTAACTAAGAATATTGTCAGTGAACAATGATAAAATCTGTCTCCAGTGGTCACAGGAGTTTGAAAAATGGACTGCTGAGGAGTGGCCAGAAGGGTCCAGGGTCCTTTTTCATCAAACAAATGGAAGAATCAAGAGCAATAAAAGTCCATGCAGTGATTCTGCTTATTGTGAGGCCAGTGGCAGTGGTATGAAGGGGGAATGTTTTTCTGGTACACATTAAGGGACCTAAAGAAGAATAAAGACCATCCTTGCCTTATCAACTACAGTTTATCCAGTCTAACAACATGCAGCTGGACAATTCCAGTGTGATAATATGCCACGTTACAAGGCCTGTATCCTCATATAATGGTTTCAAGAACTTGGCAGGGAGTTTTCATTGTTTTGTTGGCCTGCACAGTGCCTAGATTTCAACCCTATCAAGCATTTTTGCGAAGAGGTGGAATGGCCATGGCCAAGTAGATTTATGTCATTCTAAAGCACTTGGCCACAACGTCCACTATCAAGTTCAAAACTGCTTCTGGAATCAACTTCAGCACAAGCACTGATTGTTGAGAGCTTCAAAGATTGGCTTGTATAGTGAACAACGGTGGCCAAGCAGCTGCTCTAAGAGCACCAGGTGTGATGCTGAGCTTGGACTGAAGCAGAATGTAAATACCTTTTGTGGCGTGATTAATCACACTCCACCATCTGGCAGTCTGTTTTTTAGCGTCTAGTGAATGAAAATCTGTATGCTACAGCCTACAATCACATTTTAGAGTCTCTAACATTGTGGCAGCAGTTTGGGGAAAGACAGTGGCCCCATGTCACAAAGTGAGCTCCATAAAGACATGGTTTGGTGAGTTTGGTGTGGGATAACTTGACTGGACAGAGTTCTGACCTCAACTTCACCCATTACCTTTGGGAAGAACTGGAATCAGCCCTTATCACCAAAAATCAGTCAGTACCTGACCTCACTGGTGCTCTTGTTGCAGTACCTTATGAATAAAACCTTCCCAGATGAATAGAGGCTGTCACTGCAGCAAAGATGGACGAACTTCATATTAATGCCCATGGTTCTGGAATGAGATGTTCAGCAAGCACATACAGGATGTGAAGAATGGATGTTCACAGACTTTAGTGTAGGTGTACTAAATGAGCTGCCCAGGTGGTGTAGACTCTTCTTTAGTTAATGCTGTCTTGTGTATGTATCTCTAACCTTGTCTCCTTGCATGTTTGGTAAAATCACAGCGGAATGGGTCACTGTACTCCAGTGAGGTGAAGGGAGCTTTCCTTCAGGCCGTTCTGGTGAGAGGTGGACTGTCCTCTGCAGCACTGCCTGATTCAGAAGTGCTGCAGTGGGTGAATGTTCGGCTCAGGCCGCTCCTCTCCAGCCTCTCCTCTGCCGATGTAACACCATACTTCAACATCATCAGAGGCAGAAACTGCAACACCAGACAGACAGCGTAAGAAATTCTTTAAATACCGTATTTGGATTTGGCAGATTTTAATGCAGTGTTTCATTTCTGCTGATTGTTTAGAGCTCAGGTGTTTAGCATTGTGTAGCATGACTGTGATTAATGTTTATCTGTGCTGTAACAGAGTGAGCAGTTTGGACTCTCTGAGATCATCTTTCAACAGCGACACACAGACCCAGATCTTCAGCAACATCCTGCAGCTCCTCACTGGTATAACATGCACACTCTCATGCTCACAGAGTGCAAATTTAAACATTTAAATACACAGTGTTTAGATTGTTTTGTGGCTGTTTTATGTTCCACAGGGCCGAATGGTCTGGGTTGCTACAACGGTGGAAGCTTCTATGTCTTCCTCAAGAACTCCTACCTCAGTTTTGGATTTCCTGACCTGAGTGCCTTTTTGTCCCTCATCCCAGCCAACCGACAGCAAGAGGTACTTACATCTTGGTGTCAGCTGGTAGTACAGCTGATGAGTAGGTGTAATGTACAGGCAACCTGCTAGGCCTTCTCTGGCCACTAGGAGGGACCAGAAAGCTAGGAATGAGTAATTAGTTCTGAGCAGTAGTACCTGTGGGCACCCTACTTAAGGGTTGCTCACACGTTGCTTGACACTTAGTCTTGAGTTGACGCTGCTATGAGCATGTTAGTCTGACTCAGCCGGTAATCTCAGTAGCTGGCTGGAGTTTCAAGTCTTTACTTTTCTCTAGTCATCGTCCAGCATAAATATAAGAAAAGGATCTCATGAGTATTCCTCACTCTCTGTGTTTAGGGAGAGTCAAGACAGATTTTGAGTTCAGTCTTAACGGTTCTCAATTTGGCTCCTCTTTGGAAGCTTTTAATTTTGCACAGCCATTATCCCCTATGGTGGCATGTGCACAGTCTGGCAGTGTGGTGATCGAGGGTTTGATGACCAGTCACTTTCCTTGTTTTCTGCTTTACCTTCTCAAGTCAAGTCAAGAGGCTTTTATTGTCATTCCATCTATGTACAAGTACACAGTGGAGTGAAATTACGTTCCTCTAGGAACAACACGGTGCAACATGGAACAAAATAAGACAGTACAGACCCAGCTGAAACCTTCTGAATTTTGGGAACTATTAAAAAGCCAGCACTTTGTGATCTGAGTAATCGTGGTGGCTCATAATGGGAAATAAGGTCTTGCAGGTACTCAGGAGCCCATGTAGGGCTTTATACGTCAATAAAAGAAGAAGTCATGTTATCAGCAAACTTGATGGTTGATTTGAGCTGTACTTTGCAGTACAGTTATGAGTCAGCAGAGTGAACAGCATTGGACTAAGCACACAGCCGTGTGGGGCACCGGTGCACAGTATGGTGGTGCTGTTTAATGTTGGTAATGATCCTGACAAATTGAGGTCTCTCAGTCTGGAAATTCTGAACCTAGTTACAGAGGGAGGCGTTCAGTCCCAGCAGGCTCAGTTTTACAATCAGCTGCTGAGGAATGATGGTGTGAATGCTGAATTGAAGTCTATGAACAGCATTCTGACGTAGGTGTCTTTATTGTCCAAGTGGGTGAGAGCCAGGTGGACTGAGGTGGAGATGGCATTGTCTGTTGACAGTTGGGGCGATATGCAAATTGTAGTGGATCCAGTGACAGAGGACGTTGGTCTTTAATGTGCCTCATGACAAGCCTCTCAAAGCACTTCATGATGATGGGAGTGAGTGAAACATGACGGTAGTCATTGAGGCAGAACACTTGAGACTTCTTTGACACAGGGATGATGGTGGTGGACTTGAAGCATGTTGGAACGACTGCAGTGCTCAGAGAGATGTTGAATATGTCCATGAGAACACCAGCTGTTCAGCGCACTCTCTGAGCACTATGCCAGGTATGTTGTCAGATCCTTACTTCATTCCTTGTCTAATTTGTTGTTCCCAGTTCTTAGTCTCTTTTGTTTTATTTTCTGAGTTGCGTATTTCTTCCACTCCTCAGTTGCTCTGCACTTGAGCCTGTTTACTATTGTTTGCCAGGCGGTTCGTCTAATGGCACTCCTGACTACTAACACAAAGGTCGTGGGGTCAAGTCTCACTCAGGGCAAACCCCCTGGTGCTTAACAGCAAGACTGAGGTAGCGAAATGGACATGCATATTTCCCCCGCTCCTCAGTTGCTCTGCATTTGAGGCCAATTATTGCTTTTGAGTGTGGGATGTAATAGCCCTTATGGCTGTATACCAGCAGGGTCTCAATGATGAGCTGAAAGATGAGTTAGTCACCCGGGACGTAGCTGAGACTCTAGAGAAACTCACGGAACAGGCTCTAAGACTAGACAATCTGTTGCAAGAAAGTGGTCGGATATGGCACTTTGGGCATCCCCACAATAAGAACCAATTGTCCCCTCCTCTGGCAACTCCTGAGTCTCCTGAACAGCCTATGCAGTTAGGAGGCACCTGCCTTTCTCGCCAAGAGCAATAATTGATCTCCTCCCTGGCATGACCCCTTCTCTGGGAAGTCTGTTTTCCCTTTTGGGGCCTGAGAAAGTGGCCATAGAAGCGTATACCAAGGAGACACCAGCTCTAGGCTTAATTCGCCCCTCGTCCTCCCCCACATCTTAGACCCTGAGCTCATCAGGGCCTTTAAGGGGGACCAAGAGGCTGGTTTGCTAACGTCGGAAGCCATTACTAGGAGGGGGTGCTGTAACACCTGGGCAACTTGCTAGGCCTCCTCTGGCTGCTAGGATTGGCTGGAGAGCCAGGAATGAGTAATTAGGGCTGAGCGGTAGCAGCTGTGGGCACCCTATTTAAGGAGTGTTCACATACCACTCGGCGCTTAGTCTGACTCTGCCAGTAGCTTGGTACTTTTCTCTAGTCAATCTTCAGTGTATTAGTATAAAAAGTTTTAAAAAGGACAAAAAGGGTCTTGAGTATTCCTCTCTTCATGTTTAGGTGAAGTTGAGACAGATTAAAGAAGAGATCTCACCATCCCTCTTTCCATCATTGAGGAACAAGACCCTGAGATACTGAAACTCTTCCACCTGTGGCAGGTCCTTTCTCTTTACCTGGAGTGGGCATGCCATCTTTTTCTGTATGGGCAGTGAGAGGGACAGGGAGACCCTTGCTGGCATGGACCTCTGTGGCGGAAACTGACGTTTTGAATATAAATTTTACAAATACGTTGTGGCCATTGTCATACATTGCCAAAATATATTCAATGAAAACATTTAGAATTTTTTTTTTCCTTATGGAGAGTGGGTTTTCATCAGTAACTATGTGACTATGACAAGCCATCAATATTATACTGAATAAATCACCTACAAATACTGCTAGTGCCTAAGTAAATCAATGGATCCCTCAGTAGTACTAATAATCAGCAGTTCAGACTGTATGTCGTTAATATAGTCAACAAATCAGTAAAAATGATAATTACTAATAAAATCATCCTCTAATACAATCTACCAGTAGTACATTGTACAAATTATTCAGCGATACTGCTAGTGGGTAACGCAACCTGTAAGTCATTCTGTAATGTTAATAATCAATAAAACAATAAATAATGGGCCATTCAGTGATACCTCTAGTCAGTTAATACAGCAAATGAGTCATTCATAATACTGTTACTAATGTGCCCATGAGAACTCTCAGCAATGGTGAGACTGAGTTGCTCTCCT
Organism: Colossoma macropomum; assembly: GCF_904425465.1. Taxonomy (NCBI): domain Eukaryota; kingdom Metazoa; phylum Chordata; class Actinopteri; order Characiformes; family Serrasalmidae; genus Colossoma; species Colossoma macropomum. Next base: position 160,862 of record NW_023494808.1, read on the forward strand.
CTCTTGTCTGTAGCTGTTGGGCTCCATCTCTCCAGGAGAACTGTATGAGTTTCTGAATGGGCCGAACACAGTCAGGAACGGGTCAGATCTCTGCACACTCCTCAACAACTACAACAGCACCAACCAGTACCTGGAGACGGTACAGCTGTGTCCTTTTTCATTCACTCATTTCTGCTGTTTCTCACTCAGTTTCTCTCTCTGGTAGTCGTTTAATGCAGTGATCCATATGTAAATCTCTCTTTTCTGTCTCTTTCTCTCTTTTTCTTTCCATGTATTTCTCTGTGCAGCAGCCAGCTGGATCTGCAGCTGTGGGCAGACAGACGTTGGGGTGCGTTTGGTCTCGTGCTCTCAGCGCCTCGTCTCAGGATGAGGTGGATCAGTGGTTTAATGTAAGACTGGCTCAGTACCTGCCCTTCCTCAGCTCTCAGCTCATCAGCCCCACCCAGCTCAGCAGCGCCTCCTGCCTGTCATACAGGAAACTGTGAGTCTTTGGTGTAGCATTGAACTGTTCTCTGAGCACAAATTTAAAAAAAAACAAAAAAAAAAACATTTTTGTTCAGTGAAATTACTGATGATTGTAATTTTGTGAGCAGGGTTTCAATCCTGGGGAACAACTATAATTACTCAGCCACGGATTTCACCAAAGCTGTTGTGTACAGCGCTATAAAGGCTTATCTGACCAGCAGAAGTAAGCAATACTACATTGCTCTACATTTTCTTTGTGCATATTTATGTTAGTGCATGTGTATATATGTGTATTTCTGTGGTATCGTGCAGGTGGGACTCCCCGCTGCTATAACTCCTCTGATCCCCTTCTGAACTCCACTGCCTGGTTTGCCAACAACATTGGATTCTTTATCACTTTCATCTCCCTCACTGACCTCCAGTCCTTCGTATCAGACAGCCAGGTAACACACAGACATAATTGCACACATATGCTGATACCTGATCTTCAAGTATTCACCAATACTGATACTAACTCTATCCAACCTAATTAGCCTACACATCCTATATTTACACAGTTCCACCTTTTAAATATTTTATTTTTTTTGCCAAAACTGTGTTCTGTGTCTCAAATAAAACAATCCAAGGCTGAATGGATGGCATTTAAAATTCTGCACAAAACACTGAACAGAATAGGCCATTCGAATAGTACTCAAATGCATGACTGTGGCTCAAGGCCTGAAGCAAGAGTTGTGTTGAATGAAATGACGATAGGGTCAGAGGTAACCTGTTAAGCCAAACACCAACCAGCCAAAGAACGGCAAGAACATGTAAAGCACCTATACAGATCAAAAACTGGCCACCAGCATACTGAGGAATGAGTAAAGACTCACCTGACAAAGAAGCAGCCAGGGGTGCAGGACCAGGGGAACAGAGCTCACAGCAGAGAGAGAGGTAAAGTTGGAAGCACAAACACAGAGCAACCGACACAGAGGCAAGGAAAACAAGGATCACAAAGCAAAAAGAAATGTCAGTCAAGAAAACCAAAGACAGGGGGAGGGTGCAAAGCAAAAGGTAGACGAGTAAATAATCCAGCAAGAAGTGACAGCAACAAACATGCACAACATACCGGAACCAGAAAATGTTCAGAGGGCATTCAGAGATTTTGCCTCATCACACTACTGTTACTCCAAGAGACTGATGGTTCCTTCAAAACATCTCTCGTATGTTCACTCCCTCAATAACGACCTGGACTAACTTTAACTCAGAGTGTAAGTGATTACACAACGGCAGATGAAGGATTACTGAAAGATCCCTGAATGACATTCTGATATTCAGCTACAGGGAATAACGTTAGAGTGACTTGTACTGTATGTGCGCTGTGGTTTCTCTCTTGTTTGCGACAAACTGGTAAAACGTACACCGTAAGAAAAATGCTAAGCAATATATCTCCCACTACTATTGCTTCCTTTAAAGTACTGGCAATATTTTGTAATTAACCTTTTTGACTACTGCTTACAATCCACACCACCGGCGTGCCACTACATGCACCCAGTTGCATGCATGTGTGTCAGAAAGTGGCTCATGATATCAGTATTCTCTGTTGCTGATAATGATACCATGTTTAAGTGCCAGTATCAGAACTGAAGCCAATATACTACATATACCTTGCTGTGTCTGATTGTCTTCTGTAGATCGGTGTGTTCCTGGAAAACTCAGAGAATATTTGGCTGTTTAACAACTCAGGAATTTCATCCAATGTCACCACATACTACAGCACACAACTATACATCCAGAATTCAAACTTCAATCCCTTCAGGTACCACACTACACACTAAATACTACAACACACAGCTATACATCCAGAATCCTAACCTCAGTCCCCTCAGGTACCACACTACACACTAAATACTACAGCTATACATCCAGAATCCTAACCTCAGTCCCCTCAGGTACCACACTACACACTAAATACTACAGTTATACATCCAGAATTCAAACCTCAGTCCCCTCAGGTACCACACTACACACTAAATACTACAGTCATACATCCAGAATTCAAACCTCAGTCCCCTCAGGTACCACACTACACACTAAATACTACAGTCATACATCCAGAATTCAAACCTCAGTCCCCTCAGGTACCACACTACACACTAAATACTACAGTCATACATCCAGAATCCTAACCTCAGTCCCCTCAGGTACCACACTACACACTAAATACTACAGTTATACATCCAGAATTCAAACCTCAGTCCCCTCAGGTACCACACTACACACTAAATACTACAGTCATACATCCAGAATTCAAACCTTAATCATCTCAGTACCCACAATGTACAACAAAAACTATATAAACCACTTGAAAACACAGAACCTGCCCTTCAACTCTCTCATATTTTATCTGTTTATCTACTTGTTTAAGTGTTTACCTGTTTGTCTCTGTGTTTAGATTGCCAGATGTCCTCCTGTGTGGAGCTCCTGGCTCTGTGTTTGTGTCTCTTGGAGCTACAGACAGTCAGAAAATCCTGGACAGCATCAAGAAATCCTGCCAGCAAATTAGTCCAGAGGTAAATCGACCAGTTAGGCCAAATTTCTCACCATTTGTGTTCTATAATCAGTCATTCTGTAATAGTGTGAGTTACCCATAATCCTCCTCTTCACTCAGGTTACTGCGGCTCTCGTGGCAAATTTCCCCCCTTTGTCCACAAATATCGTCCAGTCGCTCAGCAACCAGAGCGTCAGTCTGACTGAGGGCCAGATAAGAGACGCTACCCCCAGTGTCATTAACAGTACCCTGCCTGTACTCAGCGTCATCACAGGCTGGAACCAGGGTCAGGTCAACAACATCATCCAGAGCATCACTAACGCTGGCTTCACTGTGAGTGTACATTACACACTAGACACTACACACTGCCGTAATGCTTCATTATAATCCTGGAACCAGGGCCAGTGCAGTGCTCTCATTTAGAGCACTCAATAATAAAGACTTTACATTATTTGTGTACCGCACAATACACTCAATTAGCAAGGCCAGGTCAAACCGTATATAAACAGCATCCTGAAATGCCATCGCCTTCACTGGGCCTGAGCTCACGGTGATATATAAAAGTGCCCTGTGGTCCGACAAGTCAAAATTTTAAATTCTTTTTTGGAAAACATGAACTCTGCATCCTCCAGGCTAAAGAGGAGAGGGACCATCCAGCTTGCTATCAGCACACAGTTCAAAAGCCAGCATCTGTGATGGTCTGGGGTTGCATTAGTGTACATGGCTAGGGTGACTTGCACATCTGTGAAGGCACCATTAATGCTGAACGATATATACAGGTTTTTCTTTCATGCACTTGGATGACAGTCATGCAACAAATCTGGTTTCTCATAAATCTGTTGAACTTCAGACTACCAAAGGCACACCACAATTATAGAACCAAATTACCAAAGAGGGCAGGGTACACAGAGAGAAACTTGTGACTCAGCACACTCGTCAGAAGCATTCCCTCATGCAAAAGATAATGATTTCTTAAGGTGGACAGTGAGCAGATAGAAGAGGGGCTGTGTAGAGTAGAGCTGAAATAGCCAATATAGTGTCAGGAAAAAGTTGGCAAACCCCTATTATTTGCCTCTGGCCAGCCAAGAAGCACATGGACATTCTACTCCTCCACACAAGCCCCTTCTTGGTCAGAGACATACTCGAGAAAAGAAACTGTTTTTTGGTCAAAAAAGCACTTCTCTGCATTACATAACAGGTGGTTCTCCAGGAGAAGCTGTAGCACTGACATAAAACATTTATGACAATGGGGAAATATTATGAACTAATGATTGGAATGCAAAAGAAAAACCAGACAACAGACTTTGCATGACAGTCTAGTTAAGTCAAAGTTTATTTATGTAGCACTTTTTACAACAGGCATCACGAAGCACACAAACACACATTTTCTAAGCCGCTTATCCTTCTGGGGTCACAAAGCAGCTTTACAGAAAAGACCAGGTCCAAGCCCCCCATAAGCAAGCCATTGGAAAGGAAATCTCCCTAAGAGCAAGAAGAAGAAACCTTGAGAGGAGCCAAGACTCAACAGCAGAACCCACCCTCCTCTTGTCTAGCAATTAAACTTATTATTGCAGTTCAATTTCAAGTACAATGTGCAAATCCAAAGCAACTATGCCTTGCATATACTGCTCAAACGTATAAATATATACGTAATTCATCGTGACTTTGGTTTTGATTTGACGATTTCTTTAACATTTTGTTTTAACTGGATGGTTGACAGATCAACACTGGCACCTCCCTGGTGACTCTGGGCACGCTCGTCGGAGGTGTCCCCTCAGCAACCATCTCTAAAATCTCATCCCCTGAACTTCTGACCGTGTCCCAGAATCCAACGTTCGTCACCAACATTCTGACAGCCCCAGTGATCCTTCAAGAAACATACGTAAAGAAGGTATGTATATACGTACACTGCATATTACACTTTAAGCCCCAGGAATTGAGAAACGTGGTGGGAGGGAAAATGCAAAAATGCACCGTCTGCTGGTTCTTTTCAAAACATTTTGAATTGCCATTCATTTCTTATTCATGTCATGGAGAAAGTTTTTGAAAATGGGTTAAGTATGACTTAAAGCTAAGACTTTTCTGTAAAATAGTAATTGTGCAGTCAAACAAGCACAGTAGTTGCAAATCTAATGTGATAGCAGAATATGTTAATGAGAAATGTAACATCGAATACTTGAATATACTGTAATTAAACTATAAAGCCCATGGCTCTGTGTCTGTGGCATGGGTGACAGTGGAATGAGTGACAGTGATGTCATCAGTGTGAAAGACTTTGTAGTTCATTTTGTTGTTTGTTTGTGGGAAATGCTCATAATAACTATATTCCAATCTTTTACTGACATTTAATCATTTAAACCATTGGTATAATGTCATATATAATTGAAAATGGGGTGACAGAGCATGTTGTGTTGTACAGCCTCTAATTTGCATCTTCTCCAGTTAATTGTGAGCCAATGCTTCGAACACAAACAGTAAAGGGTTATTCGGCTTCTGATATTGTGTGCAATATGACCCCTAGTCATCCCGACTTACAATTCACTTGTAGTGCGGTGAGGGAAGGGAATGAGCAGGGATGTTTCCAGAATAAAGAAAAGGAAAAGCTGCTTTATAGTGTCACCCTTTGAGTGTCTTTTAAGAAAATGAAGCCATAAACACAGACTTCAGGATAATGGTCATCTGCGCACCTTACTCCAGTAACTCTTTTCAGCACAGCAGGTGATGCTGTGCCACCATAGTTCCTGCAATGCCTCCTTAAACTGAAGAAAATAAGCAGCCTTTCTGGTAAAAAACATGTGAACTAACTTTGTTCTTGGTATAATTCGGTAGTTCTTGAAGTGAGTTGGTTGTTTTTGGTATGTTTTGGTAGTTTGTGATTTGATTAGTCCTTGGTTTGCTTTGTTAAGTTCAGTGGTTTAGTAGTTCGTGGTTTGGTAGCTCTTATTTTGGTTTGGTAGTTTGTGTTTTTTTAGTTTTTAGTTTGGTATGGTTTAATACTTCAAGAGGGAAGCCATTCCTTTTGTGGAGACCTGCAACTCTCATGCTTCCCAGCTTCCAAAAGGACTCTCACCATCTTACAGACCTCAATTTCCAAGATGCATGAGCCAGTCACATGACCCAGCCAACCCATGCTGGTCACGTTGTACATGACTGTCAGGCATAGACCTCACACGCCGACCCCGGGAAAGTGTGGAAAGTTAACTATATGCACCATTGTGCTGAGTGTTCCCACAAAGGGGTTGATTACAAAGTCGTATCAGTTGCCTGTGACCCTGTGCTGCCGCATTTTTGTTTGTCATTGCAGCTTTAATTCACTTTTGAGTTGAGAAAAATTTTATTTACAAATGGAACAACTACGGATTCCAGGGCATCCTCTTAATTCTAATTTTTTAAATTCAGAACCATTAGTCAGCTGTGTTTTGCACACAGAGGAATCAGACCTCCGCATTTAACCCATCCGTGCAGTAAAACACCCACATACATGCACACTAGTGAATGCACACTAGTGAACACACACACACTAGGGGGCAGTGAGAACACTTGCCCGGAGCGGTGGGCAGCCCTATCCACGGCGCCTGGGGTTGGGGGTTAGGTGCCTTGCTCAAGGGCACTTCAGTCACATACTGTCGGCCGTTCCCTAACCTCCAGCCCAATTGGCAAGGGAATTATTGACCCTCTCACTAGACCTGTTGCTCTGTGTACCAGTGCTCTACATTAGGAAGGGATTAGCTATTTTCTGATGAATTCTTAGTTCTGGTCAGTACTTCAAGAACACTGACTAACTGCCTTTTAAGAGCTTTCAAACTTTAGAAAAACAAAACATTGTGACGGTTTTACCCTGGCTACACAAACATAACACCATATCTCCTGGTCAGATTGTGAAATTCTCAGTCTGTCCCCTTTTGTCAGACTCAGGGGTCTAGTTCCCCAGTCTAGCTTTAATCTCCTCATCCATATGAATACCTTACAGACCTTTACTTAGAGTCAGGCCATGGAACTTCCTCCTCATTGATAGTATGATTGCTCTATTGAGCTTAATGAGGGTGGTATTCCATCTAAATTTAGAGTATACCTTCTCTACCTCACCTACAGCTGCTGGTTTCCTTTCTTGTGACAAAGAAGTATGTGGACTTAGACCCTGTATTGATTATTGAGGGCTTCATCAGTTACGAAAAGTTACCCCCAATCTTAACCTTTAGTTCCAGTAGCTTTGGAACAATTTAGAGAAGCTACTGTCTTCACTAAATTTGACTTTAATAGTGCTTACAACCTTGTACGCATTAGGAAAGGTAATGAGTGGAAGACTGCCTTCATCACCAGTAGTGGGCAACACAAATATTCAGTAATGCCGTTCGGCCTCTCTAATGCTCCTTCTGTCTTACAAGTCTTCATCAATGATGTCCTAAGAGACATGTTTGGTAAATTTGTTATAGTGTACATCGATGACATTTTGATTTACTCCCCAGATCTCCCTACCCACATTCTCCATATCCATCAGGTCCTCTCCAAATTCTTACAGAATCATTTGTAGGTTAATGGTGAGAAATGCAAATGTCATTTTTCTTCTACATCCTTTTTAGGTTATGTTATAAGCTCTAAAGGAGTAACTGTTGATGATTCTAAGGTCGAGGCAGTTCTGAATTGGCCTATACCTACCTCAGTCAGAGGTTTGCAGTGCTTTTTTGGCTTCACAAATGTTTACCATAGGTTCATCAGAGGTTATAGTAGTATCGCTGCCCCATTAACTGCCCTTCTTTAGTATACAAGGCTGATAAATTGAGGAGGTATTCCCTGGTAGAATCAGTGTGCTTGTATCTTCTAAATGAGATTTTTCTTTCTGCTGGTAAAGGTAGGCTCTGAGTTGAGACTTTCTTTAGCTTACACTCTGTTAGTCATAAGAAGTCTTAATGTGATTCTGGATGGCCAGTTATTGTTCTCAGCCATGCATGTTTCTCCTGTACAACATCTGGAAGAATCAACCCTTTCTCACTTGAGAGGCCACCCAGGTGCTTGTTCAGTCTCTTGTCAACTCAAGGCTTGACTACTGCAACTCGCTCTTGGCTGGTCTTCCACTGATGGTTTATGCAGGCCATCAAGCCTCTGCAACTCATCCAGAATGCAGCAGCACGGCTTGTCTTCAATCTTCCTATGTTCAGTCACGTCACTGATCTGACGTCAGACCGCCCCCTTTGGTTGAGGTTGAGGTTGAGGTTGAGGGGCTCCCTGGTCTATGCTGTAGGTTCTTTAGTACCTGGTCAACTGGGAGGACCGTGGACCCAAGGACAGGAGTTGGGTAGCTGCTAAGGATGTCCTGGATCCGGGGTTGGTGGAGGAGTTTAACCACCACCATCCAGACCATCTGGCTCTGTGTCCCAGAGGTCATCCCAGAAGCCATCTGGTCTGCACCTCTGCTGGTCGATACAGGGTTTGTCCTGCGAATGGATCTCCTGTCCAGCACTGTGGCAGCTCCAGTAGTGAGGTCATCCTCATTCTTTGTCCATCCTAGAATCATCCAGGATACAGTCATGCTTCCCAGCTCTCAAATGGACTTTAACTTTCTTACAGACTTCAATTCCCAAGATATTTACTAGTGTGTACCTCTTATGGCCCTGTTTTGTCTACTGTTGTTGATTCTTGGTTTGCTTTTTGGTTTAGACCCTTGCCTGTCTTTGTCCGTTCCTATGTACCATGTTTGGCTTTTCTTGCTTTTGACCTAGTCTGTTGTTAACTCTACTGTTTCATATAATTCTCCTTTTTAATAAACCTTTTTAATAAATCTTGTTTAACAAGCACAAAAATGTGTGGGCAAAAAAGATTTGTCATGGGATTGATAAAGGTCTCACACTGTTCATTTAAACAAAACTTGTGTGCATCTTAAATCCACAGATTGCATGTTTTCAGACATATCATCCAACTTGATTGGCATTTGTGATAGATGAGAACTGGTGATACTATCATCAAGGCTGAAGCCTAGGGGGCGCTCCAACCACTTTCCTTCTGGATTAAAAATGTTATAATAGAAGTTAAAAACAAATTTCAACCTTAAGCAAAACTTAGTTAGTTCTTTTCCCGCCTTGTCTTTTCCCACAGATTGTCTCTGTAGACCAGACTAAAGTGGTGGAGAATGTCCCAGATGCGTTGGCAGGGTACATCCCACCTGTGCTACTGTCGTCTCCCACCTCTGTTAATGTCACACTCATAAACAAGAAGAGCTGGAGACAAGAACAGGTAACAGAACACACTCATGATGCATCTTTTTTGTAGCGATGATGTAAGCAGGTTTACATGCAAGTGAAAGAGATCTTTTAAATATTTAAATGTTTTCTTTTTACTAGGCTGTGGTGTTGTTCAGCTCAGTGGCCAGCGCCAGTGACAATACAGAAGAGTGAGTTAACGCAAGCAAAGCAGAAAATGCACAATACTTCCATTGTCCAATCACACTGGACATTTACATAATATTTTCAGTGCTATAAAATACAAGTTTGTAGGTGTTAAATGTGTGTGTCTCCCCCTGCAGGCTGTCAGAGTCGATATTACAGGGATTCACCTGCAGTTCAGTTCAGAATCTACCACGGTCAAAAGTCACACAGCTGATAAAAGCCTGCAGACCACGTGTCGGCAGGAACAAGGTCGTCCTGAAAGAGTCCCAGGTACGCACAGTCTGACTCACTTAGTGGAATATTCAGGAATTACCACAGAAAGAAAAACACAGTGCTAATCTTTAAGATGTAATTCTATATAATCAAGGTTTTAGGCCACTTACATACTTAAGCGTGTGCCATACTGGGCTGTAAGAAGGCAGTATGACAGTGTTTATTGTTATTGTGATAAATGACATCCCAATATGATTTTCTGAGAATATGTTGTGTATATGACCAATGCTTAAACCCTTAAAATCTCAGGTTTATTAGATACTAAAGCTTATTATTCAGTAACTACAGGGACTTCTATGCAAGCTGGCTGAGCTATTTTTAGGTTATAGAAGTGTGTAATAAAACTTTGGGCCCACTGGTGGGCCCTGGCCATTTAAGGACTGACTACATGTTTCATTATAAAGAAATCACAATAAGTTCTGTTTGTTTGCATTTAGTGCAGTGTGGAGGTGGGCAATATGGTGATATGTTATCATTATCATGATAAATATTATTATAGTGGTAGACAATGATGAATGTGGTCAGTACTTCAAGAACACTGACTAACCGCCTTTTAAGAGCTTTCAAAATTCAGAAAAACAAAACATGGTGACACGTATTGTGTATTGTGGAAATATAGTGCAATGTTATATTTTTGCCATATTGCCCTTCTCTAGTCAGCCATGCCAGCCACACAGTGCAGTCTAAATAGTTTGTCATTGCCCCGGCCAGCAAGCCATCACACTCAGGGGTATATTCTCAGAGATGGAAGCAGCTGAGAGCGCGCTACCTGGCTAGCAATTTACTGGAGAACTTATTTAGGCTGCACAATGAAGACCAATATTACTGCTTCAGATTAGAGCTCTGAAATAGACACAAAGTAAGCCTGAACAGTGGTGATGTCATCTAACGCAGAGCGTTCTGTGTTGCAGCTGACCTGCATGTACAACTACGTGAAAGATGATTCAACTCTGACCTTCACTGACTTTCCTGCTGACATGCTTCTCTACTACAGGTGAGTAGCACAAACTCACAATTATTTTGCCTCAGGAAAAAAACAACTGTAATTGAAAAATCTAAATAAAATTGAACTAATAAATTGTGGATGAATGACATCTTCCTAAATAGCAGTTGTGGAAAACATTTTGAACCTATTTTTGTAAATCTGTTTTCTCTATAAAGTAATTTACTTTTAGACAAAAATCTAAGAAATAGTGAAATGTTGTCTAGCAAAGTCTAGCATAAACTGGCTGTTAACGTGTTTAATCAGCTAACTAATGTGTTTGTGTGCATTGTAGCCTTGGCAAGCTGACAAAGGTGAACTGCGGGTCGTATTTCAGAGCTCTGGGTGGAGCAGATTTCTCGGTTCTCTCCAGCGTCCTCAACAGACAGTCTGCCTTGTTCACGAATGCAAAGGACTGCCTGGTAAAACACACAACTTATGTACACATAGTATCTACACAAAAATGGAAAAACATCATTATGACACAAAAACAAGAAAGTGTGAATTTATGTACACTGAAAATGAGCATAGCAGGTCCTCTTTTAACCCCTTGAAATCCCAGGATTATTACATGCTAAGGCTTATCATCCATTAGCTACAGGGACCTCAATGCAAACTGGCTAAGCTATTTTTAGTTACAGAAGTGTAGGCCCGCCAGTGGGCCCTGGCTATTTAAGGGGCTAAGGCACACTAAGTCAAACTGTGGACCAGTTCAGGCAGCAACAAAGAAGGTAACATGGCAGTTACACAGTCATAGAGAAAAGTTTAAACATCCTTGGTCATTTGGTGATTTAAATACGGCATTTCTCATCAAGATTTAGTGCACAAGTTCAATTTATTTACATGTTGGAAAAGGATGAAGTGTGCCAGAAGTTTTGCACAAGGCACACTGTGTTTTATTTCATTTTCCAATATGGTAAATTTAGCAAATAAACATTGGCATACAACTGTATAACTCAGAGCTTTGTGCAAAGTGCATAATGTTATATATTTACATGTTCAGTTCATTTACTTCTTGTTTGAAGTCCAGATGGACAGAAATAAGAGTACAGAACATTCTCCTGACTTTCTCCAGCATAAATAAATAATAAGTAAAGCTCTGCTCTGATAATAATAAATTTTTGCTGGCACCAAGGTCACCATGCCCACGTTTTCGTGACTTCATGCTGCCAGATGAATGCAGGTGATCTTAGATTAGATGTAAAATGGGGCGACAGTTAAAAGGTTAACAACTCATTAGTGTACTTTGTCCATTTCTGTACTACACACAGGACTGCTGAGCTTTGTGGTTTATGACATCACAGCTGCACCAGCACAACCATATACAACCTGATAGCAATAAGTGTTCTCCGACATACAAGACATAAATGAGTCCGCTTTCCAAAAAATCTTTTTTGCTTTAATCCTAAATCAGCTTTAATTAGATCACAGGCATCTTAACTATTAGAAGCATCCCAGTTGTGTTATTGTACCAGAATGCTTGCTTATACCCAGGAGAAATTAGTCTGTCTGACTTGGTCTTGGACATGAAACTGCTAGAATGGTGTCCTACCAAAAATGAGCAGAATATCCATAAAAGTCTCATTCTTAGGCTTTGCTATCCATTAAATACCAGAAGGGTCCCTACAGGGTCTTGAAGCAAAAATAGGACATCCATGTGTTTGATATTTTGGGGGTGTTAGTGCAGTGGTCCCATGTTCTGCCCACAGGTCCATGGGGGCAGTCGTGGGCTAGACGTTAGGGAACTAGCCTTGCAACTGGAAGGTCGCCAGTTCGATCCCCTGAGCCGACAACACATGACTGAGGTGCCCTTGAACAAGGCACCTAACCCCCAACTGCTCCCCAGGTGCTGCGGATAGGGCAAGTGTGCTTAATGCTTAATTAACTGAGATCTTCCTCGTCTCCTCTTCTGTAGAGTCTCTGTTCTAGTGCGGTTCTGCGCTCTTCCTCACAGTAACTGAGATCTTCCTCGTCTCCTCTTCTGTAGAGTCTCTGTTCTAGTGCGGTTCTGCGCTCTTCCTCACAGTAACTGAGATCTTCCTCGTCTCCTCTTCTGTAGAGTCTCTGTTCTAGTGCGGTTCTGCGCTCTTCCTCACAGTAACTGAGATCTTCCTCGTCTCCTCTTCTGTCCTCAGTGTGAGAAATGAGGAACAGTCACTCTTCACTCCAAACTCTTGGGAAACTGGGCGAGTTTTCAGATTTACAGATCTGCTGCAGCTCATTGTAAAGTTTTTCAGAGGAATCCGGGCAGAGTTACAGTTTCTAGGCTATGAAGGACCAACTGGGTGAACCAGCCTGCTACAGCGCCACCCTGAGGCAGAGTATTTTAATTTTGAGACATTCCAAGGGTCCAAGAGGTTAGTTAGAAGTCCCAGTTCCCCCAGGACCCCATATATTTTGCAAATTGCTCTCTTACACACCCAAAATACATCCATCCTTTTTAAGAACATACGTGGCTATCAGGTGATACCCTTTTATACAGATGAGAAGCTCATTCTCACACGCTTGTGTCATTTGTGCTCTTGCAGGGTATATCTGGTGTGAGTCTGAACAGGACTCAGGTGGAGGTTCTGGGTAATATGGTCTGCACACTGGACTCCACCTACATTCAGACCTCTGATCCACTCATCCTGGAGAAACTGAAGGACTGTGGAGAGCTTTCTGACTCTCAGGTCACCGCCACACAGACGCTGCTGTTCTCTGGCAACACAGCTTATGGGTGAGAAAGAAAATACATTGTGTGCTTATGGTGTAGGGCTATAGAAAAAAAAGTTTCAAAATGTTTTGCATCCAATTTTATGAAGGTTTGAAACTTTAACTGTGACAGAAATATCGTGTTTAGTTTTAACGATTATCAGAAAGCATATTAGATTAAACTTTGTCATCGTGCAGAGTTTAGGGACAGAGCCAATGACATGCAGTGTCAGAAGGATGATATAGTGGTTAAAAAAAAAAAAAGCTTATGTATAAATAAATTATTTCAAGCAAAGATGTCATAGGCCTGCTGGTAGTGTTATCGGTTTCTTTGGCCAGCGTGGCCAAGTAGCACTTGCTTTAATAGGATGAAACCATGTGATAGATATGCAGAATAGCTGACCATTTTTTTGCATAATATGTAGGGGTAGGTGACCTCTGCAACACACACACACACACACACACACACACACACCCACACACACACCACCTAAACCGCTTATCCTTAATTGCCGTGGTGGGGTGCTGGAGCCTATCCCAGCTGTCATTGGGCGGAAGGCCGGATACACCCTGGACAGGTCACCAGTCCATCGCAGGTGCAACAAAAACAGATCCATGTAAAACAAAGTGGTAGACAATGGCTCACCAAACTGTTAACATTAGTCCATCATTAGGAACAAAGGTTCACAGTGAATTTATGGAACCTATGATAGCTACTCATCACTTTAGCATTCCATTTTATAATTTAGAAATATAGATAGAATTCCATTTTATTTTTTATAATATGTAATAGCACCCTAAAAGCAAAAGGGGGTGCATGCATGCATTTTTCAATGCTGATAATATTAACATCATTGTATCATCAAGGCAACCTGCTAGGCCACCTTCCAGTCAGTCTTCAGGTAGGACAGGTACCGTGAATTAATTTTCTTTCTGCTTATCCAGGTGCCAGAGTTGCAGCTAGTCTTCCCCCTGGCTGCAATGACATAATCCGCACCTAGATTGGCTGACTCAATCTGTGGCAGGCTGGGGCCATCAATGTAAGGGCTCTTGCATCGAGATTCCTGCACAGGCCCCAACCCGCTAAGGGTTTCTCTACTTGTCCTGACATAAACAAAGTCTCCGCTGAGTACCACGACTTGTCAAAGGTATTTAGTAAAGGCAAGGCCTAGATATTGCCTCTGGCACATTGTTGTTACAATGAGTGGTGAGGATTGATGGATTCCCTTCAGATGTCGTTTCTGACCATGTACCCCAGTTCTCTAGTTGCTTCTAGAGAGCATTTTGTCAGTTTATCAGGGCCTCTGTTAGTCTGTCATGGGGCTTCCATCCTCAGTCCAATTTACTGAGAGAGTAAATCAGGACCTCAAAATGGACTCTCAGGTGCTTGGCCTCTTCATGACCCATCTTGTGGTCTGAGCACCTGTTCTGGGTGGAGTATGCCCATAACTCCCTTTGGCACTCCACTTTGGGCATGTCTCCAACAGAGTGCCAATTCTCGTACCCTCCTCCCATGTTCCCAGAACAGGAGTCAGATATCGAGGTCCCAAGGGCCGTGACTATGTTAGGTAGTGTCAGAGCTCTTGAAAGAGAGAGCCCATGTTGAAGGCCATAGTAGTGCAACAGAGGACTGCCAAACAGAAATAGCACTTATGTCCCTCATACCATCTAGGGCAGTGAGTTTAGAAACCTACCATTGAGAGTGGAGTCCCAGAAACTTGCCCTATGATATGTGGGACCTTTCAAAGTGGTAAAACAGGTGAATCTGGTGACTTATTGGCTCCTCCCTGGAACCATGTGGATAAACCTGACATTTAATGTCTTCAGGCTGAATCTAGTCCTCTGTAGCCCCCGAACTCTGCCCTGTCCCTCTGCCAGGTCCCTGGCTTATATTGAGTGGCGGTTATTGGATTCCAATCGGGTATGGGGTAGGACCCAGTACCTAGTAGACAGGGAGGGGAATAGGCCGGAAGAGTGATGTTAGGTACTGGCCAGGCACATCTTGGACCCGGAGCTCATTAGAGCCTTTAGGAGGGACCAAGAGGCTGGTTTGGGAATAGTGGGAGACATTCCAAGAAGGGGGGTACTGTAACAGCCAGGCAACCTGCTAGACCACCTAGAGCAAGGACTGAGTAATTAGGGCTGAGCGGTAGCAGCTGTGGGTACCCTACTTAAGGGGTGCTCACACACCGTTCGCTGCTTAGTCTTGAGGTCACGCTGCTAAATGCTCTGACTCAGCCGATAATTGCGGTACCCATTTCACGTCTTTGCCTTTCATAAATTGTTCTCCAGCATAAATATAAAAAAATCTTGAGTGTGTCTTACTCTGTGTGTTTAGGGAGGGGCGCAGGTGAGATTAAAGAAGGGAGTTTTTGCTTTCAGTTTTGTGGAGCTCTTAGTTTGTGTCATCCTTTTAAACTTTAGTTAGCATGGCCCTTATCCCTTTCAGTGGCATGTTAGTCTGGCAGTGTGGTGATTGAGGATCGAGCTTTAAAAACCAGCAGCAGAGCTTTAAAATCTCTCCTCAAAGATCCAGGCAGTCAGTGCAGTGTGTAAACAGGGGTGATATGAGTTCTCTGTGTTGTTGTTGTGAGGATCTGTGCTGCTGAGTTCTGTACGGGTTCTAGAGGATGGACTGTTTTCACCAGTAAGAAGATCATTACAGTGATCAACTCTGCTGAACAAACGCAGCAACAAGTTTCTCTGTGTCGCTCTAAGACAGAAAAGGCTGAACATTTTTTTCGAATAATAAAAAGCTACCTTAGTGACTGTTTATATGCAGGACAAAACAGAGCTCAGAGTCTAAGATCAAACCCAGGTTTCCCACTTCAGGTTTGGTAAATGAAGCTAAAGAGCAGAGCTTCTCGTAAAGCAACTTTTTCTGAGTTGTAGTACCAACAATCATCGTTTCAGTTTTTTTGTGATTTAGGTGTAGATAATATATGAGAAATATCTGACACACAGCTGGTAGACCTCTACAGAGATTTACCAGCACAAATGGAAATGTATAATTGTGTGTTGTCAGTATAGCTTTAAAAATTTAAGTGGTTCCTAATGACATCACCTAGAGGTAACATGTACAAAGAGAAAAGCAAAGGCCCTAAAACTGAAACCTGTGGGTTCAGTCCAGAGACCAGAGAATATACAGTACCAAAAGCTGTTAGTAAGTGGGTTGTTTTCCGTCAGGGTACAATTACACACTAAACCTGTAAGTGTGTATGAAATATAGAGTCTCATACATATTATGTTCATCTATAGTAATCCTTCATCATGGAATCAGCAGACTCTGGACCAGCTGGGTATCCTGCCCCTCTACCTCAATCAAGGCTTCTGGGGCAAGTTTAGCTCTGTACGTTAAGCTGTATAATTTATTATTCTTGTCTTTTTTGTTGTTTGTTATTTTTACCTTGTAAACATATCCTGTCTTTATCTAGTTTTTGATCTGTGTTTATCCAATGGTTGGGTGTGTTATAAAACCTTTATTCCTGTGTGTTTCTTGAAGATGACAGTGAAGACCTTCATGAAATCATTCTTTCCATTTCTGAAGAAGCAGAAAATCCAGAATGGGAAACTCAGAAGATTGTTTACAGCAGCTAACAGTTTTACAGCAAAAAGCACCAGAACACTCACAAAAGCAGGTATTACCACATTACACACTGCATCAACACATAGGGGTTGTAGGATTTGATTATGTCCACCGTTGATTATATGTGTCTTCACAATTACATTAAAAAACAAAACTGTTGGGTCCACTTTTTTTACTTGGATACAAACACTCAATGGTGAAGAACAGTGCTTTTTGACCATACCAGAGTGGACTGAAAGTGAAACCCAGACCACCCAGAAAGTCCAGCTTGCGGACCTGAAAGCATACTGAACTCACAGATTAAGTGGTCCTGGGTCTGGAAAAAACTCTTGTCTGAAAATGCTCTTAGAGAGACAGCAGAGCAAGCAGCCAGTAACACCTTACAGTATACTAATCTAGCAGTTATGAAAGCATGAACTAATCTTACAGCATCTTGAAGGTTCAGCACATGAAAAGCAATGTAGTTTGGGGTGCATGTTCCCCATCTCCAAAACCATACTACAAATGGGGCCTGTCTTCCTTCATCTCTTCATGGATGGCAGCTTACCATCTGAAGCTCAATCCTAGCAAGACTGAGCTGCTATTCATCCCTGCAACTACAGGTCCTCATCATGATCTCACCATCTCATTCAAGAACTCTCTGATTGTTCCATCTGAAGAGGCAAGAAGTCTCGGTGCAAACTTGACTCGGTCATGCAGGTTTCTCCTGTACAACATCCAGAGGATTCAACCCTCTCTCACTTGAGAGGCCACTCAGGTGCTCGTTCAGTCCCTTGTCATCTCAAGGCTTGACTACTGCAACTCGCTCTTGGCTGGTCTTCCTATGCAGGCCATCAAGCCTCTGCAACTCATCCAGAATGCAGCAGCTCGGCTTGTCTTCAATCTTCCTAAGTTCAGTCACGTCACTCCACTGCTGCGCTCCCTTCACTGGCTTCCTGCAGCTGCATCAGATTTAAAACTTTGATGCCTACAAAGCCAAAAATGGACCAGCCCCTCCCTACCTAATGGCAATGGTCAAAACTTGAACAAACATACTTTCTCTAAGTAGACAACAGAGCACTTTTTGTAAGTCGCTCTTTATAAGAGCACCTGCTAAATGCTGTAAATGTTTATCTGTAATTGTGGTACTTAATCAGAGTATCTTCAGAATTAAAGTGATTACGGTGAGTTATAAATCCTAAGACCGGAGAGGAGGAAAAGAAGAACAGCAAGGGGCTTAAAACCGGGCCTTGTGGGACACCACACTGCCCACTTTTAATGGCAATATTGTGAAGATAATACTTGGTTAAATTCTTGTTTTCTCCCTGTGTCTGACAGCATGCACAACAGGCAACATCACTGAGGCAACAATTGCAGACCCTTCATTCCCTCTCGGCTATGACTCCACCCAGTTTGATGCATGCTTGGACATTACATTCCTGAAAGACAACATGGCAATCATCACTGAGAAAGTGGTAGACACCAGCTTCCAGACAGTCATTCTTAACAAGTTAAACCAGGTCAGCATTACTGAAGACCTTCTGTATCGGATGATGAGTTTTTTTTGTGTATAACTTTACTGATAGTGTATGTTAGTTTGTATGCATGTCTACTATGATGCTGCATGCATGTGTTCCTCTTGCAGTGCTTTGCGTAACAGTTCTATTAGGTTTTTGATGGCCTGTCTGTGTGTGTGTTGTTGCAGTTGTTCCCATCAGGCCTTCCAGATGGTGTGGTGCAGATTCTGAAGACCGTGTCTCTTGTGGCCTCTGTTAGTGACATCAACAAGTGGAACATCACCACAATTGACACACTGTCCTCTCTGATGCATAATGGAGACTGGGCCTCAGATCAGGTAGAATGTCTATGAGTGCCTGTTTGTGGGATGGACTAAGTTGTTAGTGGTTGCTAGAACATTACTATAGAAACCAGCTGATGGGCATTGCTGGCTGTGAATTCACAGGCATCCACTAGTTGGAGCTTGTAGCATGGAGAAAAAGGCTCAAAAAGTCTATTAGCCTGGTTCCAAAGGGTGCCCTAAGTCCTGCATTCCATGTACATGATGGCATCAACATGCAGGCATAGCTGGCAAGAGATTTTGAGGGTACAAGGAATCTGGCAAAATTACGTTAGTGGTCATATTCGTTCTTTAAAATTAGTTGATTTGTTGATCTACAGTGGCACAATATTGATTCTATTGTTGTAGTAGTAGACTTGCTTACACTGGGCCCTTTCCACATCATAGTGTACCTGTTGAATAAGTTGATATTGCATGGCAATGGTGTCATATGCATCATGTTCGGGGGTATGCATCACTTTTGAGTGAGCCTCTCCCCTTCAACTTCCTGCCCAATGCCACTGCAGCTGGCATAAATCCTGTGCTTTCCTGCCAAGCTAGACTTCTGGCATGCCAGAACTCAGATCCACTTATCCCACTTTCTATGCTGTTCTTAGACACAGGAAGTGATCATGGTCTTTCCCTTTATGTCTCTAAGTAGTTTCTCCATCAGCCATTGAAATCCACTTCTCAAATCAAGTGTGCTGAATATGGATGCTCCATGTAGTGACTCTAGTATTTCTTGAATTTGAGGCATTGGATATGCATCCAGATGGGTTTTGGCATTTCGTGCACAGTAGTCCATGCAAAACCGCATACTGCCATCCTTCTTTGGCACCACCAGTGATGCCCATGGAGAGGTGGAAGGTCGAATGATATGTTTTTCCATGTCATCAATGTCTTGGCTGATTATTTGTTGTCTTGCCACAGCCATTTGTCTGTTGTGATGATCTGGTGTTGGATAACACCATTATGTTCCATCTCATCTGTGCCCACTGTTGGCCAGTCAAAAAGCAAGCTCTCTATTAGATGTCTGCTTTCTTTGGAAACATCTGCTGCATGTGAGCCACTGTTTACTTTGACACTGAAGAAATTCAGTCAGCTGTAGGGCAAATTGCCAAAATTCACATTCATTTAATGCTCTGCCAGAAAGTCCAGGTCACCAATTTGTAATGGTGGTGGTAGAACTACCCACACAGTCACTAATGAAACAATGACTTAGGGTTTAAAGCTAGCATGCCGTATACCCTGTGCAGATGTAACCACTCTCAAACCCAGATAGCATACACAAAGTGTATACGTGCAAAAAAAGCATCTGCAAATCCACACCAAAAGTGAATATACACGTAGTTCCTATATACACAGAAAAAGTCCAGAAACATAGTCTTCAGCCTACAAGAGTCTGTGTCTTGGATAAACAGATCAGCCTCACCAACATGCACTTTCATGGTGTTACGGGATGGCAGGGGGGTAGATCCAAATGCAGAGAATGAAAAAAGGTTTAAATGGATTAAGATCAAACCATGAACATGACAATGCGCCAACAGGAAGGGCAGGTGTGCTCAAAGGCAAGCATCAAAATAAAATAAAAAATAACCAGAAAACAAGGCATTCAAAATGAAATTAGGTAAACTTTGCTTTTTCCCTTTCCCTTTTTTCCTTTGGGAGCTGTTTCTCTTTTTAGCTGTCTTTTTTCTTCTTTTTGCTTTTTTTCCCTTTTCTAAAATACCATATCATACTGTACCGGTCACCCCTCTACAAAATTGTGACAATTTTTGCCAAAGCCTTAAATGCAGAGGTTAACAGGTGTGTCTGGTTGGTGCTGATTAGCCCATGGGCTTCTGGGAACTGAAGTTCCTTAGGCTATTAGCACCATCATCACCATCTGCTGACAGTTGGTGGCATGAGCTGGACCCTTACACATGGCGTTATTAAGTCCATGAGATGAAGATGGATGGTACGATAACAGGGGTGTAGTGCTGCTAGTAGGTTTGATTCCAAGGTTGATGCTGTACTAATAAACTGTATCCCCCTAAAGTTCCTCTGTGACCCTTGCCTTAGTTCCACAATCCATCCACCAATGCTCAGGGGTACCGGATTTTAACATCCAAAGCCATAAAAGTGAAGTCCTTATTGAGTTCTCCCAATCCTGGACTTTGTATGAAAAGCATAAATCACATAAGTTTGTTTGTTTGCTTAAAACCTACAATGAAAAAAGAATCCAAGTTGGGACAGGGCTTGCATTTCTCTGATGCCTGGTTTTGCTGTATGAGTTTGTATGGAGATGGAATGATATGTTTGTGTTTGTGTGTTGTAGAGTAAAGCAGTGATTATGAAGTATCTGAGCGTGGCTGGTAACACTCTGGGGACTGCTGAGATAAACACAATCGGCTCCAACCTCTGTTCCTTGGATCCCAGTGTCCTTAAAACCATCACTGCTGAAAGCCTGAAGTAAGTACACTTTCAGATCTGAACAATTCAACACAATGCTGGCCAAAGTGCTGTAATACAGTGAAAGAAGTCAGAAGAAGTAGGTGAATCTGCTGTCATGCTCTTTGGATGTTTGCACTTGAAATTAGACTGTAGGTGTTACATTTACCTTCTTCTGCCCTACCCCTGTTTCTGTTCTCTCTGGTTAAGCCCCACAGAAAAATTGAAATAATACATTAGTTAGGAGAGAATAAACACTACTATGGTATAATATCTACAGATATCTGATGTACATACACTATATTGCCAAAAGTATTCACTCACCCATCCAAATCATTAAATTCAGGTGTTCCAATCACTTCCATGGCCTCAGGTGTATAAAACCAAGCACCTAGGCCTGCACACTGCTTCTACAGACATTAAAGAATGGGTCACTCTCAGGAGCTCAGTGAGTTCCAGCGTGGTACCGTGATAGGACGCCACCTGTGCAACAAGTCCAGTCGTGAAATTTCCTCACTACTAAATATTCCACAGTCAACTGTCAGTGGGATTATAACAAAGTGGAAGTGATTGGGAACGACAGCAACTCAGCCACGAAGTGGTCGGCCACGTAAAATGACAGAGCGGGGTCAGCGGATGCTGAGGCACAGTGCGCAGAGGTCACCAACTTTCTGCAGAGTCAATCACTACAGACCTCCAAACTTCATGTAGCCTTCAGATCAGCTCAAGAACAGCGTAGAGAGCTTCATGGAATGGGTTTCCATGGCCGAGCAGCTGCATCCAAGCCTTACATCACCAAGCGCAATGCAAAGCGTCGAATGCAGTGGTGTAAAGCGCCGCCACTGGACTCTAGAGCTGTGGAGACGCGTTCTCTGGAGTGATGAATCACGCTTCTCCGTCTGGCAATCCGATGGACGAGTCTGGGTTTGGCGGTTGCCAGGAGACGGTACTTGTCTGACTGCATTGTGCCGAGTGTAAAGTTTGGTGGAGGGGGGATGGTGTGGGGTTGTTTTTCAGGTGTTGGGCTCGGACCCTTAGTTCCAGTGAAAGGAGCTCTTAATGCTTCAGCACCAAGAGATTTTGGACAATTTCATGCTCCCAACTTTGTGGGAACAGTTTGGGGAGTTTGGCCCCTTCCTGTTCCAACATGACTGCGCACCAGTGCACAAAGCAGCTCCATAAAGACATGGATGAGCGAGTTTGGTGTGGAAGAACTTGACTGGCCTGCACAGAGTTCTGACCTCAACCCGATAGAACACCTTTGGGATGAATTAGAGCGGAGACTGCGAGCCAGGCCTTCTCGTCCAACATCAGTGTCTGACCTCACAAATGCGCTTCTGGAAGAAGGTCTAAAATTCCCATAAACACTCCTAAACCTTGTGGAAAGCCTTCCCAGAAGAGTTGAAGCTGTTATAGCTGCAAAGGGTGAGCCGACATCATATTAAACGCTATGGATTAAGAACGGGATGTGGCTCAATTTCATATGCGTGTGAAGGCAGACAAGAGAATACTTTTGGCAATATAGTGTCTGTTGATGCCATATAAAAAATTAAACAAAATGTATAAATTGGGGCTAAATCTACCAGGATTAGCACAGCAGAGAAATGTAATGTTTATTTCTATAACTATAAACTCAGTAAAGTAAAATGCAGATATTTCAGTGCAGTACTACAGCATCACAAACATCTGCAGTTTGATACATGCATCACCACATTTCAGTTTAAAATAACAGTCACATTAAACATCTGTCTGATGCTGGTCAATGTTTTTAAAGGAATATTTGGCGATACTGGTATAATTCCAATATCGTTGTGCATCCCTTCTATCTACCAAACCGTGGATTTTCCAAAGAGTGGTAAATTTGTAGTTGGATTTAGGTGTTTAGAAGATTTATTTGTGAATTATTGAAGTTGAATACTTGTAATTTATGTTTTCAATAGAAAATAATTCCTTTTACATTTTTTTAAATTTGACAATTTTTCCATTCAGACCGTCTAACCCTCATGAAAAAGAAACAATAGAAAGGTTTTGCTTTCTAAAGGGAATTGGCTTAGTGGTTTCCTATAGAGACCAATAGTTTCTTGTACAACACTTTTGGATTCCACTAGGAAACCATGAAATGCATTTAGAATCAGCCATTGTTCACCTGTTAAAACATTAGAATCCTTTACACTGTGATGTCAACCCATTAAAAAAACCAGATCACATTGCAAAACCATCAGGAACCAACAGAAGCACTTAATGGTTAGTGTGTTTGTTTTTTTTTTCAGAAAAGTACTTGTTACCCATCTAAAAACAACAGTCAGTCACATGCCTGTGCAAATGAATTCACTGTTTTTATGAAAACATCATGTCAGTATAAAATAAAACTGCCCACAAATGTGCTAATTTGTCTCTGAGCGAAGACAAGCAGCGTCCATCAGTCACAAGCCGCCCAACAAGGAAAGCTTCATTTTTACCTTTATGTACTTGAGTATGTTTAAAATGTAGATACTCTCTGAATTTTACTGAAAGACATTTTTGGCTCCACACTTTTAACTGAGTAAGTAGTAAATGTGAAGTAATAACATTCATGCCCACTGAAACACCTGTGCTGGGAGAAGTGAATAGATGGGCTGAATGGATTTGCTGATTGGTTTCATTGCTCTACAGATTTTAGTGCTTTCTCATATGTAGCTGTTTGTGTCTCACAGGCAACAGCAATGTCGATTCACTTTGGCTTGTATGTTTAAAACTCCTGTAAAAACTCCTGAGTTTTCTTTCTTCCTTTCTGCAGGTCAGCGAACGCTGTGAATGCATCCTCATGTTCCATCGATCAGAAATCAGCTCTGTACAGCATCGCCAAGTCCTCGTTCAGCACTCAACGCAGCGACCCCACAGTTTACTACCAGCTCATCAGCTCTTACCTGGGTAACCTCGATACAACGACTATGCACAAGTTCTCATTTCACAGTAAAGCATCCTGGTTTTTAATCTCTGCAAAACATTGTGAAGTAAAAAACCAGATTTTCCATAATATAAAGACAGAATATGATGCACTTTTACAAATAAATTAAGCCAATCATAGTGCACCTTCCACTAAACCCCTCCCCTAAATACAGGATGCCCAGTCACAGCTTAGCAACAGAAACTAGGCCTGTGCAGCTCTGACCAGCTTTCAGAGTTAAAGAAAATGTCATAATATGGTGTTTTACATCAGGAGTTCTGGACGGGGAGTTTTCTCAAATGATGTCATAAGAACAGGAATGATAGAATATCTGGCAACACTTATTTTAATACTTAAGTACTAAGTGCTTTTATACTGAAGTACATTTAGCCCTTGTAAGTCTTGGGTTATTTTTTTAAATACTGATTTTGCCTTTATACACCACATTAAAAATTCCAATTCCAAATTTTACAGAACTCCTAAAAACAAGCTTAATATCTCTCTCTCTCTCTCTCAGATTCAGGCTTCTTCATATGACAAAAAATTTTTAAAAAGTTGAACGCATCCCAAGTCCTGTCCTGTTTGCAGACTTTTACACACTTGTTCAATTTTTATGTCAAATTTCTATTATTCTATCTCCATTTTTTCATGGTCTGTCCACATCACACAAGAACTAGCATAGCATTTCAAGCTAGCACTTTTGACAGAAGTTGACGCCAGTGCTCACCGTGACTTTGGACTGCGTTCATTTTCGACTTAGCCTGACTTTGGCTGACTCACATATGGTCACATATGGATGATTAACGGCTTTGCAACTCCTGAAACAGCACTTCAACAGTTGAAGAGCTTCCGGTGAAACTTCCTGTGATTGAGCAGTTTCAGCAGCATAAACAATACAGAGTTATTTCTCAAAAAACAGAATTTTCATCACTTTTTTAAATCATGTTTTGACATAGTATGTTAACATTGTTAAAGTTTTAAACATACCATTTACTGTCCAGGACTTAGAGTCCATATTTGGAAACTTAACTGCAAAACAGCCTGTTTTT
The DNA here is from genome assembly GCF_904425465.1 of Colossoma macropomum. NCBI lineage: Eukaryota > Metazoa > Chordata > Actinopteri > Characiformes > Serrasalmidae > Colossoma > Colossoma macropomum. The sequence goes on from NW_023494808.1 coordinate 185,993, forward strand.
AATTCATTTTTTGTGATGTCACAAAGGTGACACATTTACATACATTCAGCTACAGCAGTTTAGCTCCACCCTTCAGTCTACAGCAGTTTAGCTCCACCATTCAGTCTACAGCAGATCAGACTCACCCATTCAGTCTACAGCAGTTTAGCTCCACCATTCAGCTACAGCAGTTTAGCTCCACCATTCAGTCTACAGCAGTTTAGCTCCACCATTCAGCTACAGCAGTTTAGCTCCACCATTCAGTCTACAGCAGTTTAGCTCCACCATTCAGCTACAGCAGTTTAGCTCCACCCCTTCAGCTACAGCAGTTTAGCTCCACCCTTCAGCTACAGCAGTTTAGCTCCACCCTTCAGCTACAGCAGTTTAGCCCCACCCATTCAGTCTACAGCAGTTTAGCCCCACCCATTCAGTCTACAGCAGTTTAGCCCCACCATTCAGTCTACAGCAGTTTAGCTCCACCATTCAGTCTACAGCAGTTTAGCTCCACCCATTCAGTCTACAGCAGTTTAGCCCCACCATTCAGTCTACAGCAGTTTAGCTCCACCATTCAGTCTACAGCAGTTTAGCTCCACCATTCAGCTACAGCAGTTTAGCTCCACCATTCAGTCTACAGCAGTTTAGCTCCACCATTCAGTCTACAGCAGTTTAGCTCCACCCATTCAGTCTACAGCAGTTTAGCCCCACCATTCAGTCTACAGCAGTTTAGCTCCACCATTCAGTCTACAGCAGTTTAGCTCCACCATTCAGCTACAGCAGTTTAGCTCCACCATTCAGCTACAGCAGTTTAGCTCCACCATTCAGCTACAGCAGTTTAGCTCCACCATTCAGCTACAGCAGTTTAGCTCCACCGATTTAACCTACAGCAATTTAGCACCACCGATTCAGATTATAGCCCATACAGTTTGGCTCCACACCAACAAATAAGCATCAACATATAGGAAGTAAGATGGTTAATCATCCAGTATATGTTTGTTATCTAAAACGTGTTCAAAAATTGTAATTATCGATTGGAATTATAGCAATTAACCATCAGCTAATAGTTTATAGGTGTAAACATCAAAAGAGTCACAGAAAAGATTTGAGATCATTTTACACTCTGCTCATATAGATTTAATGCAATCAAACTTTAAGCATAATTTAGTGAGTTTATCAGGTTTGGTGTCCCTTTTGCAAATTCACTGTTTTCTGAATTTAAAATACTTGGAAAACTAATGTTTTTGTAGTTGCATAATTGCTGAACTTAATGAAATATATAATTCAACAGCAGCTGTGTCTTGAATTTAGTTTCAGATTGCACCAGAATTTTAATGCTAAAATCACTAAAGTGTTTTTTCCAGGAATAATGATGATGGACATTGTTACATGGGATTGGTTTCTGAATTTATCATCTTCGTCATGAGTTTTCATGTCTGAGAATTTTTACTGTATTTCATGTTACCCAGTCTTGCCAAATAAATAACTAATTTATTTTATGTATGTGTTTAGGTGGAGCTCCTCTGGAGGATATAATTGCTCTTTCTACTCTCAACATCAGCGTGGATATCACCACCTTCTTAAATCTGAACCCTGATGTGATCAAGGTATGATCTAGTTGACTGGAACAGAGTGGCTCTACCATACCCAGCTTCTTTAGTGCCAGTGATGCTGTTCACCAATGCAGGACAGAGCTGTTCTTGCCAACCAGAGAATCTGCTAAAGCTCACTTGGACAGATGATGTTATGCTTTTCTGAAAAAGAGGTGTTAGACTTTATCTGCTTAGTTTGCTGGTGCCTCATTAAATGGCCAAAAGTACCTGGACATTCACAACATCAGTTACTTCTCAAATTATTCTCAGAGCGCAATAAAATTTTATCGTAAAATCACTAAAATGTTCTCTGAGACAATACATTGATTTGTCCACCTAAATGAGCTTGTTGGATGTCCCATTCCAAAACTATGAGGATTAATATGGAGATGCCTTCATTGCAGCTATAACAGCTTCCACTGTTCTGGGAAGCTTTCCAGTCATCTGACAGCTACTGCACACAGTCTAAATTATACTGCACACTGTTTAAATATAACTGCAGCCATCTAAAGGCTCCAGCACTCAGCCTAAAGACTACTCTAGTTGTCTAAAAGCTACTGCACACTGTCCAAAGACTACTCCAGCCATCTAAAGGCTGCCGCACACCGTCTAAAGATTATTACAGCTGTCTAAAGACTACTGCACACAGCCTAAAGATTACAGCAGCCATTTAAAAAATGTACATCACACCATCGAAAGACCACTGCAGCCTTCTGAAGGCAACTGTATAAAAAGTACTGCAGGTGTCAAAAGACTACTGCACACTGGACCTTTGCACTTAGAACAGCCCCCACTGTTCTGGGAAGCTTTCCACAAGACTTTGGAGCATGTCTATGGGATCTTGTGCCAATTTAGTCAAAAGAGCATTTGTGAGGTCAGACACTGATGTTGGATGAGAGGACCTGGCTCTGTGGCTGACATCAGTGTTGAAAGCACATCCACGGCTTCATCCACCAGAAAATCTGAATCTCCAGACTAACTGCTTTCCTCACTCACAGCACAACTTCACTCCGTCTATCAGGACCGCTAGCCTCTTTTAGTGCTGTGCTATTAAGCTATTAAGACCAGAGGTGGTCTAATTTTAGGTATGAAGGGCAACAACACAGCTCTAATAAGGGTCCAGTACGGCGGGGCGCAGTTTGCAGCTGTGCTGGGAATACATGCTGTCTAGAACCATGTTAGCTTTATGGTCACTGCTGTGAGTGAGCGGGATGTCAGGCACCCAAGCTGAGATGGTATATATAAGAAGTATAAATCTAGTGCAAAAACGTGCTGACAAAATGTACTGTCAAATAGGCCCTTAAGTTGGATAACCAACTTAGGGAGACCTGTAGGGAGCAGCACTGCACTTGTGGGTTAGAATGCCATCCTTGATTTCTTCCAGACCTCCTTTGGTCTCTGACCCTCTCAGCAGTTAGGGCGCACACGTCTTTCTAATCAGAAGCTGGAAGCTTGTATACAGGAAGGCTGGTGCCTATACTGTGGGAAGTCTGGTCATTTATGTTCTGGTTGCCCTGAACTGGCTGGAAAAACTGGGGTCCATTGCAGGGAAGGAGGCCTGTAAGGGACCCAAACCAGTCCACCCAGACACTAGGACACTAGGTTAACTGGCATCCTCTAATAGTGTGATAATCTAGAGAAGAGACTTCAAGAGACCTTGAATCATTTGTATTCGCTTCAGCCATTGACAGTCACCCCTTGGCACTAGACAGGTTAAACAACAGACCTGGCCCTTCACTGTACAGCTGGGTCAGCACATGGAGCAGACTTCCTTACTGCTCATCCAGGCACCGAAGTGCCAGTTAGTACTAGCCTTTCCCTGGCTGCAATGACACAACCCTCACCTGGATTGGCTGACCCGGGTCTCTGGTGGGCTGGGGACTCCAGTGCAAGGGGTCATGCATTGATGGGTGAGGGTCTACCCTACCAGCTGGGGCGGGATTTTCTTTGTAGGGAAGAAGGATGGGGGCCTTGATTATAAAGGTCTAAACAACGACCTAATCAAGGACAATTATCCCTTACTAATGATGTCTTCAGTGTTTGAGGCATTGGAGCAGGCCTCAGTTTTTACCACTCTGCACCAGTGCAGTCCCTATAACCTCATTAGGTTGCACAAAGAAGATAAGTGGAAGACAGCATTTATTACTCCATCTGGGCATTACAAGTACCTTGCAATGAGAGTGACATCACAGAGCGGTCGCACCCCACATCTCTTTGTATTTTTCCACTGTTTCAGGCGAAACTTTAGTGCTGAGGCAGCCCCGTTGACCGCTCTTACTAAAAAGGCAATGGGTCGCATTCAGTGGACCCCAGAAGCCCAGAAAGCCATTAAAGATTTCAAGCGTTGTTTGACTTGCGCACTGGTTTTGCAGTTGCCCAATCCTGCTTTGCTGTTTGTAGTGGAGGTTGATGCCTCTAATGTAGACGTAGGGGCAGTGTTGTCCCAGCATTCTGAGGACAACCAGAAGTTATACTCCTGTGCTTTCTACTCATATCATCTTACTCCCACCAAACACAACTACGATGTGGGGAACCTTGAGTTGTTGGTGGTGAAGTTGGCCCTGGAAGAATGGAGACACTGGCTGGAGGGGGCCAAACATTCTTTCCTTGTCTGGACAAATCATAAGAATTTGCCACTCATACAACAGGCCAAACATCTTAACCCCCATCTGACCAGGTGGATGTTGTTCTTCAGTTGCATTGTTTCTACACTCTCTTTTTGACCCAGCTCAAAAAACATCAAGCTTGACGCCCTCTCCAGGCAGTAGGATGCACTCCCTGCTAACCAGTTTCCCGAAACTATTAATTGCAGATACATAATCATCGCTTTGTTATGTTGGCTACTGGAGTTGGCCATCCAGGAGGCTCTTCAAACCAAGCCAGACCCTGGGGGTGGGAGTGTTCCATCGTCTGTTAGGGCCCAGGTTCTCCAGTGGGGTCATTCCTTCCCGTTTACTAACCATCCAGGATGGACTCGTATACTGGAGTTCCTTAAAAGAATAAAAAGCCCAAAACTAAATCTGCAGGTCTGCTCCTCTGCCCATACCATCCAGGCCTTGGTCAATGATCTCCATTGACTTCATCACTGGCCTATCGCCATCTCAGGGCAATACAGTGAGTATGGTTGTGGTAGATCGATTTTTCCAAAGTCTGTAGATTTAAATCCCTACCAAAACTTCCCTATCTGAATAGTTGAGTATTCAGGGCAGGCCCTAGTTAAATATGAGATTTTGTGTTTTCAAAAGTCATGTAGTATACACCCAGCTTTAAGGAACTAGGCCTGGGGCCATATTACGGAAACATCTTAACTCTGAAATCTTATCTGTTTAGTTGGACTGGATTTGGACAGTTCCTAACTTCATAATCTCATCATGAACTCCAGATAAGAAAACAGCATCACACAAACATCCTAACTAGACTGAACCTCCTAAATCCTGTCCTAACTTTAGGATGAACCCCAACAGGGTCCTCACTTCTGTTTAAGGTCCGTTTCTATGGTTTTTAGGCAGCTGTGTCAGCAGCATAGTTCACTACCAGCATAATGAGCTCCATTTGTTTCTACTGTAAAACGCTGCTTTCACTGTGAGATGATTTTCTTTTCTAACTCTGCGTTTTAAAGATCTCAGACGCTGCAGACTCGATCTCCACCGCCCCTCTGATCACCTTCGTGTGTTAATGTTGATGATGAAATATTACAGTGATGGTGGTGAATAATGAGGAGACGGAGCTGAATGTGTGTCTGTTTATTAGGAGGAGTAACGTTAGCGCGCTCGGCTAAAGCGTTTGGGAAATGGAGACTGAAACTGGGGAGTAGCGATGCTCTGATAAACAGCAGGGGGCGCTCTCACAGCATTCACACCTTACAGTTTATCACACTTTAGTTCTGTTTGACCTTTTTTACATCAGTAACAGCAGCAGCAATTACATTTTTAAAATTATTGACATTCACATAACATATTGATTGTGTTTACATTTCAGCTGTGCGCATGTCATTGGTTGCTAGGTAACAGACATGCTAGGTGATTGTCGACTTCGATCGAGCAGGTTAAGATTTAAGTGGAGATAAGACGCTGTAAGATAAGATAAAAATCCTAAATTAAGGTTAGATTTGCTTCTGTCATACAAATTTGTGAGAATCTTATCTTGACCTGTCAGATCTTAACTGAAGACTAAAGAGAGGAGGTTTCTGTAATACAGTCACTGGTATTAACCGTTGGAAATAAATTAGTGAAACATTTTAAAAAGTTTATATATTTTTTTTTCTGTACTGAATGATAACATTTTTGGAAAAGCTCTAAGGCTGTGATTGTTTATGTTTGTGTTTCAGGCCCTGAATGTGAGCACAGTGATCAGCCTGATGGGACAAAACAAGGCTGACCTGAAGCTGTTTGAGAACACCACAACGGTCAGGATGTGGGCGGCTCAGCAGTACAATTCTGATTTGGCGGTACTCGGACTTTCAGGAGGCAAAGCGGACCCCGTCAGCTCTACGGCTGCACCGGCCACTACAGTCACAACACTACTAACTAACACCACCATCACACAGACCAACCAGACCGTCAACGCCACGACGGGTAAGACACTGTTCATCAAAACCAGTCATTCATGGAAGAACCACACAGCACTGAGCTACAGAGAGGGGGAAACAGGAATTCAGACAGTTTTGATGCCTCCTTTACATTTACACATGTAATGTCTTTGGCTTTGTACTTGTAAAGAGTGTAAACAAATATATTAAATTAAAAAAAAATTGCTGAACAGTAAAAAATCAGACACCACAACTTAATAACATTACTGCTCTGCTGCAAAGTTGCTGTTGTTGGCATCTACAGTAAGAAGTAAATAACCTTTTGCAACATTGCGTTTCAGTTTTGCACATTATTTGGAAGTTTTTCTTTAATACCCTTTATTCTGAAATTGACAGAACCATTTGCATGCATAAA
>NW_023494808.1:197500-284009 GCF_904425465.1 Colossoma macropomum
GCTTTTCTCCATCATGACATATTGCCCCCTGTGTTGTTAAACCTCTGCAGTCTATAATAAATTCCTCAGTCTGGGATCTGTACCAAAATCATAAAAACACGCAGTCGTTAAACCCCTACTTAAAAAGCCAGATCTTGATCCCAATTAACTCACCAACTATAGACTAATTTCCAATCTCACTTTCATTGCTAAGATCTTGGAAAAAGTGGTCTCACATCAACTGAGAACCTAACTGTCTCCATGAGATGTTTCAGTCTGGCTTCAGACCCTTTCACAGTGCTGAAACAGCATTAACTACAGTAAATCAGTAAAAAAAAGATCTCCTTGTGTCTCTCGAGAGTGGCCATATTTGCATACTAGTCCTTCTAGATCTCTTGACCATAAGATCCTCCTTGATAGGCTGGAAAATCTGGTTAGTATCAAAGGACAGGCTTTGTCCTGGTTCCGATCTTATCTGACAGACTGTTATCAATTTTTCAGTGTTAACAATAAACAATCTGATCACACTCTAGTACCATATGGTGTCCCACAAGGATCTGTGCTCGGGCCGCTGCTTTTCTCTCTGCACATGCAACCTCTTGGTAAAATAATTTGCAGATTCAGCGATAGTTTTCACTGCTATGCGGACGACACACAACTTTACATATCTGCTAAACCAAATGAGGCTCTGAATCTTAATAATCTCAAAGAATGTGTTAAAAATATCAAAAGCTGGATAATCAACAATTTCCTTCTTCTTAATCCGAACAAAACTGAGGTCCTACTACTTGGATCCAAAGCAGAGAGATCTCAACTCTCCAATTTTGTTCTAAATTTAGAGGCCATACAGTTATTCCAAGCAAACAGACAAGCAACTTTGGCAGAAATCACATCGTCAATCAGTGCAGGAGGCCCCACACACCTATCCTGCAGATCAGTGCAGTTCTTTAGCTTCCATGGGATACGGGAGCAGAAGACCCACCAGAGTGCCTCTGTTAACACCATGACACAGCGCCTCACTTGGGCTCATAAGGTTGTTAACTGGACCTTAGAGGACTGGCAACGTGTGCCATGGACCGATGAGTCACAGTACCAATTGTTTTGGGCTGATGGTAGAGTTTGTGTGTGGCACAGACCCCATGAAGCCATGGACCCAGCTGTCAACAAGGCACTGGTGGTGGTTCCATACTGGTATGGGGTGTGTTCTCATGGCATGGGTTGGGTCCACTGGTCTGACTAAACATGTCATTGACCGGTGATCACTATGTTTCACTGTCTGGTGACCATCTGCAGCCCTTTATGGACTTCATGTACCCCTATAATAATGGACCGTGCCATTTTGGAGAGTTCTGATGACATGAGCCCAATCGAGCATTTATGGGATGTGGTGGAGAGGCCTATTCGTACCCAAGATTCTGCTTGTACAAATACCACAGCAAATTCCAGATAGCATGGCTTGTGGTTGCTGAACTTAGCCAGGCTAGAGGGGTCCTACATGATACTAGTTCCTGTTCCATGACTTTTGGCATGCCATTGTACAAAACCCACACAAGAAGAAACCAACACCAACATTCACATATACAATCTGCTCAGCACTCAGAAAATGAAGTCCTTGGGTCCAGTTTTACCATGTTGCAAATTGTTGTCAAACAAGGAACAGTTTCACCAGTTTTATAAAGTGATGGGGCAGATCCTTGAGGAACATGGAAATCATAGGTGGTATGGAGGGTTCTGGTGAGGGGATAATCCAGTGGAAGGTGAAGCTGTTGTCCAGAGAGTAATATTTGAGGTTTTTAGTGGAAAATCCAGCGAAGTACATTGAAGGGTAAACCTTACAGTCACGGGAGAATGATGGGTGGTGTAGTAAGTCTCATCCTAAGAACACATTAATCACTCCAATGAGCAGAACAAATAGCAACAACAGTGGAGGACTTAACCAAACAAAGCATGGAGTTAGCATAATATGCTAAATTAAACCCAGTGGGAAATCATTCATATTTAATAATAACTTCATGAAAATGGGTTACAGACAGTAAAAGGACAAAAGCATAAAAAAGCATAGAAATAAAAGTTTCCTGGTACAGGAGATCAACTCACTTTGCAAGCTGTGATATACACTGAAATAATTGATTGACTTTCTTGCAATTAGTTCCCGTCACTTAGTCCAGGCAGGTTGGTTGTCCTGTCTGGTTGAAATTTCAAGTGTACTTATTTTAGTGAGTAGAACAAACATAATGGGGATGGGCTGAATTCTGTTTATTAGAGATTTTCTTTCAGATGTTGATTTCAAACAACACGTTCACATGTTCGATACATGTCTGTAGTGTCTCTGCTGAGTCGTCAGTTTGGTGAGAAAGCAACCCAAAGCAGCACCATGTACGATTTGGGGATGTGGACACCTCTCTGGTGGAAATGTGTAACTACAAGCAACTTACGGAAGTTAATAATGAAAGATGTACAACATGGTGTGAAAAACTCCTGATCTAATGCCTTTGACTTTGAAATGAATATTTCAGGGTTTACAGGGCGACTCACAGCAGCACACACTCACCATATTTTACTGTTCTTTTTTCTACTTACTCAGTAATGATACTTCTTTTAGTTCTACTAAAAAAAAAAAAAAACTTACATAGTGCAGGTTTAAATAGCTGCTAACTCATTAGTTTTTGCTCTGTTAGTTTAGTTAAACTAGTAAAATTCATGACTTTCACATTTTGTTGTAATAAAAAGAAAAATATTTAATTGTGTGAATTAAATTTCACCTTTAATTAATTACTTAATTGTTTTTAGAAATAATTTCTATTTTGTAATCAATTGTTAAAAAGTTAATGATTATAATTATTACATGTTTGAACTGATTTATTATTAATGACATGAACTGAAACTGAAATCATTATATGGTTTTATTTTTCATACAACAGTTTTACTTGAAAAAATTGTCACTAGCAAAAAATCAATTTAAACATGTAAAAATGACAATTTCATCATTCCACGATACTTTAATATGCTTTAATGCATACATATTTGGTCTTTCATTGTAGTGGAAAGTGATAATTATTGCTCAGTTAAATCATAAAATTCTACATTTGAAAAAAAACAAACACATAAACCAGTAGTTGCATGTTAAGTTTATTGAGCATGAATGAGGAAGTTAACACTGAGGTTTTTGTTAATCAAGATCAAAAATAATTCTTAATTAAGAATGATCAAATTAAATAAAGAATTTCATAGATTGATTTTAGTCCCATCCCAGTTCAAATCAAAATGAAAGTAATCTAATGTGCTCAAACATTAAGAAACATCTACAGAAAATACATAAATATTACTGGAGTGATTTTCTCTGCATAATTATAAACAAGTTAAACAGATATTGAGCAGTGTTTTTAAAGTGAAACTGTATTTTGATTACTGTATATTAAGTTAAAAGAGTGCAGTGCATTAGATATGAGCTATATGTGCGAGGGTTAGACGGGTAGATGCGGTGTGATGGTCAGAAGTCCTACACACAGAGAGATGAGCCACAGTCCTGAACCACGATGTACAACAGCTGAACCTGAAACAGATACAGATACATAACACTAATGTCAGTTACAGGACTCAAAGTGCTCAATAAGCATTTCACTTCTGCTCACTGTAAAAAAACTGTTGTTTTAACATTTTGAATAGTAAGTTTTACAGAACAAGAATCTGTATTTTAAAGCTTGTCAATTTATTTGATATTATATATTATATACTAAATACTTATATATAGGATATGAGTATATAAGCATTTTAGACAGTATATAAAATAAAAGGCATACAATGTAGGACAGCACAGACAGTGACTTTAAGTTAAAACCCAATTTTTTGTCTTTACAAGTACAAAGTAAAAGACATTGTGTGTGTAAATGTAAAGTGGTTATGTACACAGGAAGTATCAAAACTGTCTGAATTCCTGTTTCCCCTCTCTGTAGCTCAGTGCTGTGAGGTTTTTCCATGAATGACTGGTTTTGATGAACAGTGTCTTACCCGTCGTGGCGTTGACGGTCTGGTTGGTCTGTGTGATGGTGGTGTTAGTTAGTAGTGTTGTGACTGTAGTGGCCGGTGCAGCCGTAGAGCTGACGGGGTCCGCTTTGCCTCCTGAAAGTCCGAGTACCGCCAAATCAGAATTGTACTGCTGAGCCGCCCACATCCTGACCGTTGTGGTGTTCTCAAACAGCTTCAGGTCGGCCTTGTTCTGTCCCATCAGGTTGATCACTGTGCTCACATTCAGGGCCTGAAACACAAAGATAAAAAACAATCACAGCCTTAGAGCTTTTCCAAATATGTTATCATTCAATGCATAAAAGAAAATGTATGAATTTTTACTGTGAAGTTTTACTGTTTTTTTTCTGTTAATAACCAGCGACCATATTAGAGAAACTTCTTCTCTTTAGTCTTCAGTTTAGATTTGACAGGTAAAAATAAGATTCTCACAAATTCGAATTACAGAAGCAAATCTAATCTTAAATTTAGGAATTTTATCTCCAGTTAGGAAATCTTAACCTCCTCGATCAGTCAACTATCACCAATGTTGACATAAAAAAGGCCAAAACCAAACTAAAAGTGTGACAATTTAAGTTCTGAATATTGTGAGAGCGCCTCCTGCTGTTTAACGGAGCATCACTGCTCCCCAGTTTCAGTCTCCATTTCCCAAATGGAGAAAAGCCGCGTGGTGAGGAAAGCAGCTAGCCTGGAGATTCAGATTTTATAGTGGATGAAGCTGCAGAAGTGCAAACATTCCCACAGACACACCGAAATATTGTGGAAAGCTTCCCAGAAGAGTGGAAACTGTTATAACTGCAAAGGTATGCAGCTTCATATTCATGCCCATGGATTTGGAATGGGATGTCCAACAAACTCATTTAGGTGCACAAATTAATGGTTTTTCCAAGAGAACACTTCAGTGATTTTACCACAAATTGTTGGTGCACTCTGAGACTAAATTTGAGGAGTAACTAATGTTATGAATGTCCATGTACTTCTGGCCATTTAGTGCAGCTCCAGCAAACTAAGCAGATGAAGTCTAACATGTCTTCTTCAGAAAAAGCACAACATTATCTGTCCAAGTGAGTTTAGCAGATTTTCTGGTTGGCAAGAACAGTTGTATTGGTGAACAGCATCACTGGCACTAAAGAAGCCAGGCCTGGTACAGCCACTCTGTTCTAGTCAACTAGATGACCATTTCATACCTTGATCACATCTGGGTTCAGATTCAAGAAGGTGGTGATGTCCATGCTGACATTCAGAGCAGAAAGAGCAATTATATCCTCCACAGGAGCTCCACCTAAACACATACACAGAATAATTTAAATTTAGCAAGACTGAGTTACATGAAATGCAGACAGTAAACATTCTCAGACATCAACATCATTCCTGGGAAAACATGTTAGTGATTTTACCATAGAAATTCTAGCCAACTCTGAGATTAAATTTAAGGAGTGGCTGCTGTTGAATCATTTACTTTCACATTTACCGTAAGTTTAACAACTATGCAACTTCAAAAACTTCACAGTATATTAACTTCATAAAACAGTGGGTTTGTGACAGTGAGTAAGTTGTCTGACACTAAACCTGAGAAACTAAATCAACTAAATGATGTGGAAAGTTTGACTGAAGTAAATCCATATGAGCAGAGTGCAGAATGATCTTGAATCTTTATGTGCTATATATGATGTTCATGGCCATGAAATATTAGCTGATGTTTACTTCCCATCATTGCAATTGACAATTTCTTTTTTTTTTAACTATTGCATTGCAGTCCAGTGTACTGTAGCCTTTAGAAGACTGCAGTAGTCTTTAGACAGTGTGTAGTGGCATTTAGAAGACTTCAGTAGTCTTTAGACAGTGTGTAGTGGCATTTAGACAGCTACATTAGTCTTTAGACAGTGTGTAGTGGTATTTAGACAGCTACATTAGTATTTAGACAGTGTGTAGTGGCCTTTAGACAGCTACATTAGTATTTAGACAGTGTGTAGTGGTATTTAGACAGCTACATTAGTCTTTAGACAGTGTGTAGTGGCCTTTAGACAGCTACATTAGTCTTTAGACAGTGTGTAGTGGTATTTAGACAGCTACATTAGTCTTTAGACAGTGTGTAGTGGTATTTAGACAGCTACATTAGTCTTTAGACAGTGTGTAGTGGCATTTAGACAGCTACATTAGTCTTTAGACAGTGTGTAGTGGTATTTAGACAGCTACATTAGTCTTTAGACAGTGTGTAGTGGCCTTAAGACAGCTACATTAGTATTTAGACAGTGTGTAGTGGTATTTAGACAGCTACATTAGTCTTTAGACAGTGTGTAGTGGTATTTAGACAGCTACATTAGTCTTTAGACAGTGTGTAGTGGCCTTTAGACAGCTATATTAGTCTTTAGACAGTGTGTAGTGGTATTTAGACAGCTACATTAGTCTTAGACAGTGTGTAGTGGCCTTTAGACAGATACATTAGTCTTTAGACAGTGTGTAGTGGCCTTTAGACAGCTATATTAGTCTTTAGACAGTGTGTAGTGGTATTTACACAGCTACATTAGTCTTTAGACAGTGTGTAGTGGCCTTTAGACAGCTACATTAGTCTTTAGACAGTGTGTAGTGGTATTTAGACAGCTACATTAGTATTTAGACAGTGTGTAGTGGCCTTTAGACAGCTACATTAGTATTTAGACAGTGTGTAGTGGTATTTAGACAGCTACATTAGTCTTTAGACAGTGTGTAGTGGTATTTAGACAGCTACATTAGTCTTTAGACAGTGTGTAGTGGCATTTAGACAGCTACATTAGTCTTTAGACAGTGTGTAGTGGTATTTAGACAGCTACATTAGTCTTTAGACAGTGTGTAGTGGCCTTAAGACAGCTACATTAGTATTTAGACAGTGTGTAGTGGTATTTAGACAGCTACATTAGTCTTTAGACAGTGTGTAGTGGTATTTAGACAGCTACATTAGTCTTTAGACAGTGTGTAGTGGCCTTTAGACAGCTACATTAGTCTTTAGACAGTGTGTAGTGGTATTTAGACAGCTACATTAGTCTTAGACAGTGTGTAGTGGCCCTTTTTACAGATACATTAGTCTTTAGACAGTGTGTAGTGGCCTTTAGACAGCTATATTAGTCTTTAGACAGTGTGTAGTGGTATTTACACAGCTACATTAGTCTTTAGACAGTGTGTAGTGGCCTTTAGACAGCTACATTAGTCTTTAGACAGTGTGTAGTGGTATTTAGACAGCTACATTAGTCTAGACAGTGTGTAGTGGTATTTAGACAGCTACATTAGTCTTTAGACAGTGTGTAGTGGTATTTAGACAGCTACATTAGTCTTTAGACAGTGTGTAGTGGTATTTAGACAGCTGCATTAGTCTTTAGACAGTGTGTAGTGGCCTTTAGACAGCTACATTAGTCTTTAGACAGTGTGTAGTGGCATTTAGACAGCTACATTAGTATTTAGACAGTGTGTAGTGGTATTTAGACAGCTACATTAGTCTTTAGACAGTGTGTAGTGGCCTTTAGACAGCTACATTAGTCTTTAGACAGTGTGTAGTGGCATTTAGACAGCTACATTAGTATTTAGACAGTGTGTAGTGGCCTTTAGACAGCTACATTAGTCTTTAGACAGTGTGTAGTAGCTTTTGGACAGCTACATTAGTCTTTAGACAGTGTGTAGTGGCCTTTAGACAGCTACATTAGTCTTTAGACAGTGTGTAGTGGTATTTAGACAGCTACATTAGTCTTTAGACAGTGTGTAGTGGTATTTAGACAGCTACATTAGTCTTTAGACAGTGTGTAGTGGCCTTAAGACAGCTACATTAGTATTTAGACAGTGTGTAGTGGTATTTAGACAGCTACATTAGTATTTAGACAGTGTGTAGTGGTATTTAGACAGCTACATTAGTATTTAGACAGTGTGTAGTGGCCTTTAGACAGATACATTAGTCTTTAGACAGTGTGTAGTGGTATTTAGACAGCTACATTAGTATTTAGACAGTGTGTAGTGGTATTTAGACAGCTACATTAGTATTTAGACAGTGTGTAGTGGCCTTTAGACAGCTACATTAGTCTTTAGACAGTGTGTAGTGGCCTTTAGACAGCTACATTAGTCTTTAGACAGTGTGTAGTGGTATTTAGACAGCTACATTAGTATTTAGACAGTGTGTAGTGGTATTTAGACAGCTACATTAGTATTTAGACAGTGTGTAGTGGCCTTTAGACAGCTACATTAGTCTTTAGACAGTGTGTAGTGGTATTTAGACAGCTACATTAGTATTTAGACAGTGTGTAGTGGTATTTAGACAGCTACATTAGTATTTAGACAGTGTGTAGTGGCCTTTAGACAGCTACATTAGTCTTTAGACAGTGTGTAGTGGCCTTTAGACAGCTACATTAGTCTTTAGACAGTGTGTAGTGGTATTTAGACAGCTACATTAGTATTTAGACAGTGTGTAGTGGCCTTTAGACAGATACATTAGTCTTTAGACAGTGTGTAGTGGTATTTAGACAGCTACATTAGTCTTTAGACAGTGTGTAGTGGCCTTTAGACAGCTACATTAGTCTTTAGACAGTGTGTAGTGGTATTTAGACAGCTACATTAGTCTTTAGACAGTGTGTAGTGGTATTTAGACAGCTACATTAGTATTTAGACAGTGTGTAGTGGCATTTAGACAGCTACATTAGTCTTTAGACAGTGTGTAGTGGCCTTAAGACAGCTACATTAGTATTTAGACAGTGTGTAGTGGTATTTAGACAGCTACATTAGTATTTAGACAGTGTGTAGTGGTATTTAGACAGCTACATTAGTATTTAGACAGTGTGTAGTGGTATTTAGACAGCTACATTAGTATTTAGACAGTGTGTAGTGGCCTTTAGACAGATACATTAGTCTTTAGACAGTGTGTAGTGGTATTTAGACAGCTAAATTAGTATTTAGACAGTGTGTAGTGGTATTTAGACAGCTACATTAGTATTTAGACAGTGTGTAGTGGTATTTAGACAGCTACATTAGTATTTAGACAGTGTGTAGTGGCCTTTAGACAGCTACATTAGTCTTTAGACAGTGTGTAGTGGCCTTTAGACAGCTACATTAGTCTTTAGACAGTGTGTAGTGGTATTTAGACAGCTACATTAGTATTTAGACAGTGTGTAGTGGCCTTTAGACAGCTACATTAGTCTTTAGACAGTGTGTAGTGGTATTTAGACAGCTACATTAGTCTTTAGACAGTGTGTAGTGGTATTTAGACAGCTACATTAGTATTTAGACAGTGTGTAGTGGTATTTAGACAGCTACATTAGTATTTAGACAGTGTGTAGTGGCCTTTAGACAGCTACATTAGTCTTTAGACAGTGTGTAGTGGTATTTAGACAGCTACATTAGTATTTAGACAGTGTGTAGTGGCCTTTAGACAGATACATTAGTCTTTAGACAGTGTGTAGTGGCCTTTAGACAGCTACATTAGTCTTTAGACAGTGTGTAGTGGTATTTAGACAGCTACATTAGTATTTAGACAGTGTGTAGTGGTATTTAGACAGCTACATTAGTATTTAGACAGTGTGTAGTGGCCTTTAGACAGCTACATTAGTCTTTAGACAGTGTGTAGTGGTATTTAGACAGCTACATTAGTATTTAGACAGTGTGTAGTGGCCTTTAGACAGATACATTAGTCTTTAGACAGTGTGTAGTGGTATTTAGACAGCTACATTAGTCTTTAGACAGTGTGTAGTGGTATTTAGACAGCTACATTAGTATTTAGACAGTGTGTAGTGGTATTTAGACAGCTACATTAGTATTTAGACAGTGTGTAGTGGCCTTTAGACAGCTACATTAGTCTTTAGACAGTGTGTAGTGGTATTTAGACAGCTACATTAGTCTTTAGACAGTGTATAGTAGCTTTTGGACAGCTACATTAGTCTTTAGACAGTGTGTAGTGGTATTTAGACAGCTACATTAGTCTTTAGACAGTGTGTAGTGGCCTTTAGACAGATACATTAGTCTTTAGACAGTGTATAGTAGCTTTTGGACAGCTACATTAGTCTTTAGACAGTGTGTAGTGGCCTTTAGACAGCTACATTAGTCTTTAGACAGTGTATAGTAGCTTTTGGACAGCTACATTAGTCTTTAGACAGTGTGTAGTGGCCTTTAGACAGCTACATTAGTCTTTAGACAGTGTGTAGTGGTATTTAGACAGCTACATTAGTCTTTAGACAGTGTGTAGTGGTATTTAGACAGCTACATTAGTCTTTAGACAGTGTATAGTAGCTTTTGGACAGCTACATTAGTCTTTAGACAGTGTGTAGTGGCCTTTAGACAGCTACATTAGTCTTTAGACAGTGTGTAGTGGCCTTTAGACAGCTATATTAGTCTTTAGACAGTGTGTAGTGGTATTAAGACAGCTACATTAGTATTTAGACAGTGTGTAGTGGCCTTTAGACAGCTACATTAGTCTTTAGACAGTGTGTAGTGGTATTAAGACAGCTACATTAGTATTTAGACAGTGTGTAGTGGCCTTTAGACAGCTATATTAGTCTTTAGACAGTGTGTAGTGGCATTTAGAAGGCTGCAGTAGTCTTTAGACAGTGTTTGGGACCCTTTAGACAGTAAAATGTGAAAATGTAACGTATAATTGGTAAAATTTCATTTTCAGTCAAAACTCCTGATATAAAAACACTAAGTTACGATATTTTCTTTAACTCTGAAAGCTGGTCGAGCAGCGATTGGATGTTCTGTATTTAGGGGAGAGGTTTAGTGAGGTGCGCTTTATACATGAAAGTGCATCATATTCTGTCTTTATATTATGGAAAATCTGTTTTTTACTTCACAATATCTTGCAGAGATTAAAATTTAGGATGAAATGAGAACTTGTTCATAGCGTTTGTGGACGTTACCCAGGTAAGAGCTGATGAGCTGGTAGTAAACTGTTGGGTCGCTGCGTTGAGTGCTGAACGAGGACTTGGCGATGCTGTACAGAGCCGATTTCTGATCAGTGGAACACGAGGAAACATTCACAGCGTTCGCTGACCTGCAGAAAGGAAGAAAGAAAACAACTCAGGAGTTTTTACAGGAGTTTTAAACATACAACACTAGTTACTCTACATTGTTGGTTATTGGCTTTGAGACACAAACAGCTACAGATGAGAAAGCATTAAAATCTGTAGTTCAATGAAACCAAACAACAAATCCATTAAATTCTTCCATTCACTTCTCCCAGCACAGGTGTTTCAATGGGTATGAACGTTATTCCTTCAAATTTACGACTTCCACTAGATTTGAGTGGACTATCAGTTCTTACAGAAGCTCTACACCAGGCATGTAAGGACACAGAGACACTGTACTGTAGTGTAAGTGTGGGTACTGCTTGAAAATCTTAGTTAAAAGTGTGGAGCCAAAAATATCCCTGAGTAAAAGTCAGAGAGTATCTACATTTTAAACATACTCAAGTACATAAAATTAAAAATAACAAAGGTAAATGTAGTGCATACTGTCTAATGTCATGTGCAAACCCCCAAAGAGCGTGGCAACAAATCTAGAATGTTCTCCTACTTCTTCTGACAATGGTTCATGTTATTTGGATCTGAACGTGTACTTACTTCAGGCTTTGAGCAGTGATGGATTTGAGGACACTGGGATCCAAGGAACAGAGGTTGGAGCCGATTGCGTTTATCTCAGCAGTTCCCAGAGTGTTACCAGCCACGCTCAGATACATCATAATGATCGCTTTACTCTACAACACACAAACACAATATTCAAGCTTCATACAAACTCATATGACAAAACCGGGTGTCAGAGAAACACATTTCACATTTTGAAGTTCAAAGGGACACTCAAAAGCGCCCCCTAGAAGTCCTTACTGCAGCCTTTGCTGAGGACTACATCATTGCAGACTCACAAGAAGTCTCAAAACTCCTTCAGATATAAGTGACCAATCAGAGCAGAGTGGGTTTGTTTACAGATTTCAGATATTCAGGTACATTACTATGTTGATCTGTTGTAGATTAAAAAACGAGTACGACCGCTAACATAATTTTGCCAGAATTTTACCCTCGAAATCTCTTGCCATCTACTTGTGCATATTGCATAATGTAGGCATCACCTACATGGACTGCCTGACTTGGGGTGCCATTTGGGACAGGGCTACAGACTTGTTGAGCTGGTTTTTCCATGCTACAAGCTCTACCTAGTGGATGCCTGTAAATTCATAACCAGCAGTGACCATCAGCTGGTTCCTGTAGTAATGTTCTAGCCACCACTAAAATCCATTACGTCCCACAAACAGGCACTCATAGACATGCTACCTGGTCTGAGGTCCAGTCTCCGTTAATTGAATTCATCAGAGAGGACAGTGCATCAATTGTGGTGATGTTCCACTTGTTGATGTCACTAACAGTGGCCACACGTGACACGGCGTTCAGAATCTGCACCACACTGTCTGGAAGGCCTGATGGGAACAACTGCAACAACACATACACACAGACCATCAAAAATTCTCGTAATTACACGACACAAAATGCTGTAAGAGGAACACATGCATCCAACATCATAGACGATCTTGAGTAATGCTGACCTGGTTTAATTTGCTCAGAATGCTTGTCAGGAAGCTGGTGTCTATCACTTTCTCAGTGATGGCTGCCAGATTGTTCTTCAGGAATGTGTTGTCCAAACATGCATCAAACTGGGTGAAGTCGTAGCCAAGAGGGAATGAGGGATCTGCAATTGTTGCCTCTGTGATGTTGCCTATTGAGCATGCTGTCAGACACAGAGAGAAAACAAGAATTTGACCAAGGAACCAGGAGTTTGTCACATAATAGCCACTTAAAGTGGGCAATGTGGTGTCCCACAAAGCTCCGTTTTAAGGCCCTTGCGGTTCCTCCTTTCAAACACCATAATCACTTTTTCTCAGAGTCAGTGACACAGTACACATGAAAGAAGATCGTGCTGAAGACATAAAAGCCTGGATGACCAGGAACTTCCTCCTGCTAAATTGTGACAAAACACAAATACTGCAAATTTGAACCCCGTAGCGCCACGCCACTCCACGCAGGGGGCAAAACTGGCTCCATTAAAAGTGAATAGGTGGGACACACATCAAACCTTTTTGCCACAATAATATGAAAGTACCTTCAGTCCAATAGATGTGTCCCATCTTTAAATCTAAATTTTTTCATGTGCTAAACCTTTAAGAAGCTGTGAGATTAGTTCATGCTTTCACACAGCCAGATTAAGGTGTTACTTGCTGCTTGCTCTGCTGTCTCTCTAAGGGCGTTTTCACGCTAGGATTGGTTGCCAGACTCAGGACCATTGGCTCTTGGAGTTTAGTACATTTGAATGCTGTTGTCAAGCCCAGGAGTGTTCTGGAGAACCGATCTCTAGTCCTCCTGAAATCGAGATATCTGCTATCGGCGACATGGGATTGGTTCATTTTGTAACGTGACTGCTTTGACTTCTTTGTTTTTCAAGTTTCATGATGGCGGGGAGAGGATTGGATTGGACAAAAAGTGCTGTCCTTCGTCAGTTGAGAGTTTGCATCCAAGGAAAATAAAAACCAGCAAAGACATTCTGCAAACCTGCACATGGAAAAGTGACATATGGAATTGTGAGATCAATCCACAGTTTGGATGGACTCCTTCTGTGTGAAAGCAAACCAGCAACAATGAGTCCGTCCCCCAGACGAGACCAGAATGTGTCCTGGGTGCAGACAGAAGTACTCAGGACGGTCTTAAATTGGCTCTAACAAGTTCAGAACGCAGCAGCCCGAGTGCTCACCAGGAAATGGCTGATCAGTTAAAGCGTCATAGTCGTTTCTTATGTAAAGCACTTCACATTTTTGTGACTCAATTGAAAAGTCTTCTCCAAATTAATATTATTATTAATTATTATAATTTTTATTATTATTACTACTCTCAACACATATATACTTCTGTTAAATTACTTCTGAAAACCTCAAAATCGCTCAGGTGCTCCTCAAGTAAAAGGTTTTGGATTTTGGCTCTAGTCAGCACCAGAAAGGGGGACCCAGCAAATCTTTAATTTTTTTACTACACTTGTGAAGATACATAAGCAACAAAGGACACAACCAAATCCTACAGCCCCTGTGTGTTAAAGCAATGTGTAGTGTGGTTGTACCTGCTCTTGTGAGTGCTCTGGCTTTGGTATTAATGCTTTTGCTTGTAACACTGTTTGCTGCTGTAAACAATCTCCTGAGTTTCCAATTCTGGATCTTCTGCTTCCTCAGGGATGAAAAGAACGTCTTCAGGAAGGTCTTTATTGTCGTCTTCAAGAGACACATGGAAAAAGAGTTTACATAACACACCCAACCATCAGATAAACACAGATAAAAAAGCAGATAAACACAGGAGAATAAGTGTACCAAGTAAGAAAAAGAAAACATAACAAATTAAACAGCTTTACGTACAGAGCTAAATTTGCCCCAGAAGTTCTGATCGAGGTAGAGGGGCAGGATGCCCAGCTGGTCCAGAGTCTGCTGGTTCCACGTTGAGGAATTACTGAAGACAAACATAAAGTGTATGAGATACTATATTTCATATACACATGTGTACAATTATACAATGATGAGAAACAAAACGGTTATCCACCGACTATTAGTCCTGGATATTCTCTGGACATTTTACACACCTCTGCACTGACCAATCAAGTCCAACTGTAATAAAGGCCAGTCTCTTTGAATTCGGATCCCCTCCTACTCCAAAAAGTTGCCCCAATCAAACACATAATAGCCCAACACTTTGTTTAGGTGAATGATTTTGATATTATCGATGTTGAAAAAAAACATACATGCACCCATGTTTGCGTTTTAGGAGCTTCTATGTTTTATAAAAAAATAAAATGAAATTCTGTCTATGATTGTGTGTAAACTATAAAATGGACTTCTAGAGTGATGAGCAACTATCTAGGTTCTTTGGGAATCTTTGCTTCCTAATGATGGGCTAATGTTAACAGTTTGTCTGAGCCATTGTCTACCACTTTGTTTTACGTGGGTCTGTTTTTGTTGCAGAGGTCACCTACCCCTACATATCATGCAAAAATGGTCTGTGGTCAGCCAGTCTGCATATCAATCACATGGTCTCTGCCTATTAAAGTAAGTAATACTTGGCCATGTGGGGCGAAGGAACCTCTGATATCTTTGCTGCTGCTTTGAAGTTTATCTATCTATTTATTAGTTTTAATGCTCACTAGAAAATTAGCACAAAATGTCGGTCACCTTCATAAAATTGCACACAAAACATTTTAAAGCTTCTTCTACAGCTGTTCGCCATGAACACATAAGGTAATGTCTTTCTTACCCGTAAGGAGTGTTGCCAGAGAACAGCAGTGTCTGTATGGCGGTGACCTGAGTGTCAGAAAGATCTCCACAGTTCTTCAGTTTCTCCAGGATGAGAGGATTAGAGTTCTGGATGTAGGTGGAGTCCAGTGTGCAGACCATATTACCCAGAACCTCCACTTGAGTACTGTTTAGACTCACACCAGATATACCCTACAAGAGCACAGACGATGTATGAGTGTGAGAACGTCCATGTAGAAGTGGATCACCTGACGGTCATATGTATTTTTGAAAAGGACAGGCATCTTATGGGTGCGTGAGAGGAGACGTATGTGCATTGTGCTGAACATTGGAGTGGCACTCTGTTACGGGATGGGGGAGGTGTGGTGGAACCAAAAGCAGCCATGATTTTTATTTTTATTCTTGCAGACATTTTGTGAGACGCTGGGTCATCAGCCCATACCAGATTCGAATAGTCTGCCTACATATTGGCAGACCAGCAGTTTACCACTTCTTCCCTGGCTCATGAGGGGAAAACAGAGCCCTGTGAATTAACCACAGAACTAGGCTGAGCTCCTGATGGTTCGGCTCAGCTTTCTCCTCTGTTCTTTCAGACGTGTTTGGCTCCTGACTGAATTTCTTATTTCTTCTTCCTTTTCTTTTCTTGCCTTTTTCTACCGTACCGTTCGGCCCTTTACGAAGGCATGACAGAGAACTTTTGCAGGTGGGGGCATTTAAGTTGAGCCCAGCAGGTGTGCCTGCTCAGTACTAATGAGCACTGGGGATTCTGGGACTTGGAGTTCTTTGACCCAGATCCAAAGCTCTTCTACTGCACCGCCTCGGCCCCTACTGGCGACCAGCAGCACAGGCTAACCCCTCACACACTGCTCTTCTAACATTCCATAATCTCAAACACATGGACGTCCTATTTTTGCTTCAACGCCCTGTAAAGACCCTTCTGGAACTTAATGGAAAGCAAAGCCTAGGAACAAGATTTTTACTGACATTTTGCTAATCAGTTAAGATGCTTGTGATCTGGTTAAGGCTGATTTACGACTAAAGCAAAATAAGGTTTGTGGAAAGCAGACACGTCTATGTTTTTTATGCCAGAGGACACTTATTGCTATCAGGCTCTATGCAGTTGTACTGGTGCAGCTGTGATGTCATAAACCACAAAGCTCAGCAGTCCTGTGTGTGTTACAGAAATGGCTGAAGTACAGTGAGCTGTTAACCTTTTAACTGTCACCCCATTTTAGCCTGAAACAGCATCCCTACAGTAAAAGGGGGCGCTGTTCCCATACACTTTGTTCTACAGACATGATCTTAAAATAAGCATAACAGGCCCCCTTTAATCTTTCACTACCATTAATGACTTTTTTCCATTTCTGCACAGATACTGTGTGTGCACAGGTGAGTGTTTTACCAGGCAGTCCTTTGCATTCGTGAACAAGGCAGACTGTCTGTTGAGGACGCTGGAGAGAACCGAGAAATCTGCTCCACCCAGAGCTCTGAAATACGACCCGCAGTTCACCTTCGTCAGTGTCCCAAGGCTACAACACACACAAACACATTGATCAGCCAATTAAGCACATTACAGTTTAATAATGTTTCAGATTTTTGGATAAATTGCATGTATAACATCTCCTACACTGCAATCACAAAAATGTAGAAACTGGACAGATATTTGTTTATTTCTGCGTGTTTAGTCAGGTCACCTCCACTCAAGGCTAACTGCACTGTCTAAAAGCTTAACGACTTGGCAACTCTAACGAATATACTGCTCATATGGATTTATGCTACACTATACACTACAAAATTACCTGAATTTTTATAATAATAGGAAACAGTGTTTTCTTGATTTAACAATAAAACACTGAGATTTTAATAATCAGTTCTGGTTTTAATTCATTTAGTTTCTCTAGAATGAAATAAATATTTTTTTTATCAAATACTAGATTTTTGGTTTTTGAAAATAAGAGAACATCTCAGATCTCAGTGAACAAAGGGCAAAGATCGTCATGTCTGTTGTTTCAAAGTAAAATACCCTTGTTGTTTGTGAGTTTGTGTTACTCACCTGTAGTAGAGAAGCATGTCAGCAGGAAAGTCAGTGAAGGTCAGAGTTGAATCATCTTTCACGTAGTTGTACATGCAGGTCAGCTGCAACACAGAACGCTCTGCGTTAGATGACATCACCACTGTTCAGGCTTACTTTGTGTCTATTTCAGAGCTCTAATCTGAAGCAGTAATATTGGTCTTCATTGTGCAGCCTAAATAAGTTCTCCAGTAAACTGCTAGCCAGGTAGCGCGCTCTCAGCTGCTTCCATCTCTGAGAATATACCCCTGAGCGTGATGGCTTGCTGGCCGGGGCAAAGACAAACTATTTAGACTGCACTGTGTGGCTGGCATGGCTGACTAGAGAAGTGCAATATGGCAAAAATATAACATTGCACTATATTTCCACAATACACAATACGTGTCACCATGTTTTGTTTTTCTGAAGTTTTATAAGTTTTTGGTGAAAAATGCAGTCAGTCTGTGTTCTTGAAGTACTGACCACATCCATCATTGTGCACCACTGGTGGATACTAGTAACATTTATCATGATAATGATAACATATCACCATGTCGCATCTACGCTGCACTAAATCCAATCAAACAGACACAACTGTGATTTCCTTCTAATGAAACATGCAGTTGGTCCAAACTTTTATTACGCACTTCTATAATCTAACAACAGCTCAGCCAGTTTGCAGGTCCCTGTAGTCACTGAATAATAAGGCTTTGTTTGTAATAAGCCTGTGGTTTTAAGGGGTTAAGCACAGATCATGTACTTAACATATTCTCAGATAATCATATTGTGATGTCATTTATCACAATAACAATAAATGTCATCATACTGCCTTCCTACAGGCGAGTATGGCACATGCTTAGGTATGTAAGTGGCCTAAAACCTTGATGATATAGAATTGGATCTTCAGGATTAGCACTGTGTCCTACTCTCTGTGGTAATTCCTGAAAATCCTACTGTACCTGAGCTGAGTGAGTCAGACTGTATGTACCTGAGACTCTTTCAGGACGACCTTGTTCCTGTTAGCACGTGGTCTACAGGCTTTCACCAGCTGTGTGACTTTTGACCGTGGTAGATTCTGAACTGAACTGCAGGTGAATCCCTGTAATATCGACTCTGACAGCCTGCAGGGGGAGACACACACACATTTAACACCTACAAACCTGTATTTCTTAGTACTGAAAATATTATGTAAATGTCCAGTGTGATTGGACAATGGAAGTATTGTGCATTTTCTGCTTTGTTTGCGTTCACTCACTCTTCTGTATTGTCACTGGCGCTGGCCACTGAGCTGAACAACACCACAGCCTAGAAAAAGAAAACAAACAAAAAGACATTTAAACATTTAAAAGATTAAAAGACTTTTTTAATTGCATGTGAACCTGCTTACATCAACACTACAAAGATGCATCATGGGTGTGTTCTGTTACCTGTTCTTGTCTCCAGCTCTTCTTGTTGATGATTGTAATATTAACAGAGGTGGGAGACGACAGTAGCACTGGTGGGATGTACCCTGCCAACGCATCCGGGACATTCTCCACCACTTTAGTCTGGTCTACAGAGACAATCTGGGAGACAAGGTGGGAAAACAACTGACTGATTAAATTTTGCTTCAGGTTGAATTTTTAATAATAACATTGTGGATTTAAGTTTTACAATCTGTTTTCTTTTAATGAGTAACATGAGTAATAGCTACCAAACCATACCAAGAACTACCAAACCACATCAAGAACAATTAAACAATAAACAGAGCTACTAAACCAAACCACAAACTACTAAACCAAACCAAGAACTACCAAAAAGAAGAACTATCACACTAAACCATTCCAAAAACTGCCAAAACAAACCATAAAAAACCACCAAACAAAACCAAGAACCACCAAGCCAAAAAAAAAATTCTAACCAAAACAAGAACTAACAACTCAAAAACCATACCATAAACTACTAAATCATACCACAAAACTACCAACCTAACCCAACTAAAAACTACCAAACAAAACCAAGAACTACCAGACCAAAACAAACCAAACCAAACCAGAACTAATAAATCAAAAACTTTTAAACCATACCGAAAACTACCAAATCAATCCCGAAAACTACCAAATCAATCCCGAAAACTACCGAACCAAAAACAACCACCACCTAACCTGCTGTGCTGAAAGAGGTTACTGGAGTCAGGTGCTGCACTTTTTGGAAAGTTGCCTGTGCACTTCCTCCCTTCACCGCCCACTATAATGTTGTCAATCGAGATGACCAGGGAGTGATCGGACAATATTGCATGATATCACAAACCTATCGCCCCCTACTGTTTGAGTTTAAAACGTTGGTTCACAATGAACTGGAGAAGATGCAAATGACAGGTTGTACAACACAACATGCTCTGTCACCCCCATGGTCAATTATATATGACATTATTTCAATGTTCCAAATGATTAAATGTCAGAGAAAGACTAAAATATAGTTATAAGACAAAGTTTATCATGCTGATGACATCACTATCACCCATCCCACAAAGGGTCACTGACACTGAGCCATGGGCTTTGTAGTTTAATTGTAATTTTAATTTTTAATGTTATGTTTCTCATTAAAATATTCTGCTATTACATTGTATTTGTGCTTGCATGATTGCAAAATGACTGTTTTACAAAGGTTTCAGCTGTAAGTCATTTTTCAGGCACTTTCCCTACCGATGTGTCTCTCAATCACTGGACCTAAACATGTGTTATGCAGTGTGTGTATATGAGTATATGAGTACCTTCTGGACGTATGTTTCTTGAAGGATCACTGGTGCTGACAGAACGTTGGTGATGAATGTTGGATTCTGGGACACGGTCAGAAGCTCAGTAGATGGAATTTTGGAGATGGTTGCTGTAGGAACACCTCCGATGAGCGTTCCCAGAGTCACCAGGGAGGTAACACTGTTGATCTGTGAACCACCCAGTTACAACAGAATGTTAAAGAAATCCTCCAAACCCAATATCAAAACCAAAGTCATGAGGAATTACGGTATGGAAGCTTGAGCAGAATACACAACACACAGTTTCTTTGGCTCTGCACACTGAACTTGAAATTTGTGATGATGATGCTGTAATATGTGCAAAATGTGGTTTGGCATTGTCCTGCTGAAACGAGCAAGGACTTCCCTGAAAAACACATTGTCTGCATGGCAGTATATGTTGCTCCAAAAATTTTAAATATCATTCAGCATTAATGGTGCCTTCACAGATGTGTATGCTGATAACAAGCTGGCTAGTCTCTCTCCTCTTAAGCCAGGAGGACATAGCGCCCATGATTTCCAAAAAAAAATCTGATTTTATTCCGTCGGATCCATGGACACTTTTCCACTTTGCCTTAAGCTCAGGCCCAGAGAAGGTGGTGGTGTTTCTGGATCCTGTTTGTGTATGGCTTCTTCTTTGCATGGTTTTAACTTGCATTTGTGGATGCAGCGACAAACTGTGTTCACAGACACAGTTTTTAAGGAGTGTTCCTGAGTTCATGCAGTGATATACACTACATAATCATGTCTGCCTTTAACACAGTGCTTGAATTGAATTGTTGCACTATTTGCCCATGCAATCTCTCACAGAGTGGTGAACCCCTCTTTATCTTTCCCTCTGAAAGACTCAGCCTCTCTGGGATGCTCTTTTATACCCAATCATGTTACTGACCTGTCGCCAATTAACCTAATTAGTCATGGAATGTTCAACCAGGCGCGTTTTCTAACATCACACAAGTTTAACATCACACCAGTCTTTTCTTTCCTCTGTCCCAACATTTGTGAAAAACGTGTACCATCAGCAAAATCAAAAAGGCATATATGTCTCAATTATCTCTTAGTTCCAATGTTTGAAATGCTGTCATTGTACTAGTTTCAATTAAATATATGGTTTAAATGGTTTCTACCTCATTACATTCTGTTATTATTTCAGTTTTGCACAGCATCCCAACTTTTTTGGAAACTGGGTTGTACAAACATTATACACTAAAGTTATGTGTTTTCCTTGTACTACCTTAATCTGTGTGCAACATAGAAGAATGGGTACCCTAAAACAAGTGTGTGTGGTAAAGTTAACCTTGTCTTGCTCATAGAGTGTATTGCATAGTATAAAATTAATGAAAAGTCTTTATTATTGAGTGCTCTAAATGAGAGCACTGCACTGGCCCTGGTTCCAGGATTATAATGAAGCATTACGGCAGTGTGTAGTGTCTAGTGTGTAATGAACACTCACAGTGAAGCCAGCGTTAGTGATGCTCTGGATGATGTTGTTGACCTGACCCTGGTTCCAGCCTGTGATGACGCTGAGTACTGGCAGGGTACTGTTAATGACACTGGGGGTAGCACCGCTTATCTGGCCCTCAGTCAGACCAATGCTCTCGTTCCCGAGTGACTTGATGGTTTCCGTGGACAAAGTGGGGAAGTTTGCCACAAGAGCCGCAGTAATCTGAGTGAAGAGGAGGATTATGGGTAACTCACACTATTACTGAATGACTGATTATGGAACACAAATGGTGAGAAAATTAGCTTAACTGATCGATTTACCTCTGGACTAATTTGTTGGCAGGATTTCTTGAGGCTGTCCAGGATTGTCTGACTGTCTGTAGCTTTCAGAGACACAAATGCAGAACCAGGAGCTCCACACAGGAGGACACCTGGCAAACTACACACAAACATAAACAGGTAAACGACTGAACAAGTAGATAAACAGATAATATGTGTGGCAATAAACATGAGAGAATCGAAGGACAGGTTCTGTGTTTATAAGTGGTTAGCAAAATGTTTGTTGTATATTATGGATCCTGAGGGGACTGAGGTTAGGATTCTGGATGTATAACTGTAGTATTTAGTGTGTAGTGTGGTACCTGAGGGGACTGAGGTTAGGATTCTGGATGTATAGCTGTAGTATTTAGTGTGTAGTGTGGTACCTGAGGGGACTGAGGTTAGGATTCTGGATGTATAGCTGTAGTATTTAGTGTGTAGTGTGGTACCTGAGGGGACTGAGGTTAGGATTCTGGATGTATAACTGTAGTATTTAGTGTGTAGTGTGGTACCTGAGGGGACTGAGGTTAGGATTCTGGATGTATAGCTGTAGTTATTTAGTGTGTAGTGTGGTACCTGAGGGGACTGAGGTTAGGATTCTGGATGTATAACTGTAGTATTTAGTGTGTAGTGTGGTACCTGAGGGGACTGAGGTTAGGATTCTGGATGTATAGCTGTAGTATTTAGTGTGTAGTGTGGTACCTGAGGGGACTGAGGTTAGGATTCTGGATGTATAGCTGTAGTATTTAGTGTGTAGTGTGGTACCTGAGGGGACTGAAGTTAGGATTCTGGATGTATAGCTGTAGTATTTAGTGTGTAGTGTGGTACCTGAGGGGACTGAGGTTAGGATTCTGGATGTATAGCTGTAGTATTTAGCGTGTAGTGTGGTACCTGAGGGGACTGAAGTTAGGATTCTGGATGTATAGCTGTAGTATTTAGTGTGTAGTGTGGTACCTGAGGGGACTGAGGTTAGGATTCTGGATGTATAACTGTAGTATTTAGTGTGTAGTGTGGTACCTGAGGGGACTGAAGTTAGGATTCTGGATGTATAGCTGTAGTATTTAGTGTGTAGTGTGGTACCTGAGGGGACTGAGGTTAGGATTCTGGATGTATAACTGTAGTATTTAGTGTGTAGTGTGGTACCTGAGGGGACTGAAGTTAGGATTCTGGATGTATAGCTGTAGTATTTAGTGTGTAGTGTGGTACCTGAGGGGGTTGTAGTTAGGATTCTGGATGTATAACTGTAGTATTTAGTGTGTAGTGTGGTACCTGAGGGGACTGAGGTTAGGATTCTGGATGTATAGCTGTAGTATTTAGCGTGTAGTGTGGTACCTGAGGGGACTGAGGTTAGGATTCTGGATGTATAGCTGTAGTATTTAGTGTGTAGTGTGGTACCTGAGGGGGTTGTAGTTAGGATTCTGGATGTATAACTGTAGTATTTAGTGTGTAGTGTGGTACCTGAGGGGACTGAGGTTAGGATTCTGGATGTATAGCTGTAGTATTTAGTGTGTAGTGTGGTACCTGAGGGGACTGAGGTTAGGATTCTGGATGTATAGCTGTAGTATTTAGTGTGTAGTGTGGTACCTGAGGGGACTGAAGTTAGGATTCTGGATGTATAGCTGTAGTATTTAGTGTGTAGTGTGGTACCTGAGGGGACTGAAGTTAGGATTCTGGATGTATAGCTGTAGTATTTAGTGTGTAGTGTGGTACCTGAGGGGACTGAGGTTAGGATTCTGGATGTATAGCTGTGAGCTGTAGTATGTGGTGACGTTGGATGAAATCCCTGAGTTGTTAAACAGTCGAATATTCTCTGAGTTTTCCAGGAACACACCGATCTACAGAACACAGTCAGACTCAGTAATTAGCAATAGAGAATACAGATATGATGAGGCACTTTCCGACACAAGTGTTTAACTGGGTGCATGTAGATGGACCTTAATTGGAGCAGTGGCATGCCGGTGGTGTGGGATGGCAAGCAGCAGTAAAAATGTTCATAACAAAATATTGCCAGTAGTTTGAGTGAGGCATTAGTAGTGGGAGACACATCAGTTACAATTTCTCTTAATTAATAAGTTTTACCAGTTTGGGAAAAAGGAGACAGATGATACGATGTACATGCAGTATAAATCACTCTATTGTTATTCCCTGTAGCTGAATGTCAGTCAGGGATGTTTCAGTAGGACCTCAACTGCTGCGTAGTCACTGACACTTAAAGTTAGTCCAGGATGTTTTTTTACATAATGAATAGTGGTGCTTGAGTGGTTCAAATGCAGTGGTCACTTTGATGAAAGAAGTGTGTTTTTGAAAACGTTTATTTTGAAGCAGATTTGTGGAGAGGGAGTTGTTGAGGCCTTGAGCTGTAATCAGGCTCAGCGTGCTGACTGGGCTCTAGTTAGGGCTGAACAAATTGGGGGACATATCTAATTGCGATTCTTCTGACCAATATTACAACCTCGATTTATATTGTGATTATTGTCTATTTAATAACATTCAGACCTGTTTTTTTTTTACAAGACGAGAATATTCACTTTTTCTGGCTTGAGGCCTGACCCAGTGTATCAGACAGCCAATAATGACTGTAGTATTGACTGAACTACAGCAGTCCTATGCAGCTGTACATGATGCACAAATTACTATTACCACCATTTTTGCTGAGGCAGAGATGCTGCTGTATACATTGCTTAATTCAGTTTTTCATATTTTACATGCCATTCATTTAAGCTTAGTTTTTGCATAGTTTTTGCCATAAAAAATAAACAGTTGAATGGTGTAAATATCAGGATGTATAGGCTTATTAGGTTGGATAGAGTTAGTATCCGTATTGGTGAATGCTTGAAGATCAGGTATTGGCATAAGTGTGCAACTATGTCTGTGTGTTACCTGGCTGCTTGATACGAAGGACTGGAGGTCAGTGAGGGAGATGAAGGTGATGAAGAATCCAATGTTGTTGGCAAACCAGGCAGTGGAGTTCAGAAGGGGGTTGGAGGAGTTATAGCAGCGGGGAGTCCCACCTGGAAGATACCACAAAAATACACATATAGACACATACATGAACGTAAACATGCGCAAAATAAAACATACAGTAATGTAGCTGTGCTTACCACTGCTGTTCAGATAAGCCTTTATAGAGCTGTACACAACAGCTGGAGTGAAATCAGTGGCTGAGAAATTATAGTTGTTCCCCAGGATTGAAACCCTGCTCACAAAATACAATGATGAGTAATTTCACCGAACTATTTTACAGAAAAAAAATGTTTTTTTTTTGTTTTTACTTGACAAAATTTGCCCAGACAAACAATGCTACACCAAACAAAGACTCACAGTTTCCTGTATGACAGGCAGGAGGCGCTGCTAAGCTGGGTGGGGCTGATGAGCTGAGAGCTGAGGAAGGGCAGGTACTGAGCCAGCCTGACATTAAACCACTGAGCCACCTCATCCTGAGACGAGGCGCTGAGAGCACGAGACCAAACGCACCCCAACGTCTGTCTGCCCACAGCTGCAGATCCAACTGGCTGCTGCACAGAGAAACAGAGCGAGGAAAAAGAGAGAAAGACAGAAAAGAGAGGTTTACATATGGATCACTGCATTAAATAACTCTCAGAGACTTCCCAGTAAGAACCAGCAGAAATGAGTGAATGAAAAAGGACACAGCTGTACCGTCTGCAGGTACTGGTTGGTGCTGTTGTAGTTGTTGAGGAGTGTGCAGAGATCTGACCCATTCCTGACTGTGTTCGGCCCATTCAGAAACTCATACAGTTCTCTTGGAGAGATGGAGCCCAACAGCTACAGACAAGAGAGGAGAGCAACTCAGTCAACTCAGTCTCACCATCACTGACAGTTCTCATGGCCACATTAGTAACAGTATTATGAATGACTCATTTGCTGCACTACTGACCAGCAGTATGACTGAATGGCCCATTATTTCATTGTTTTATTGATTACCCACTTTACAGAACTACTGGCAGACTGTATTACTGACTTTATTATATTAGTAACTAGAAGTTTTACTGATTCTTTGGCTATATTAGTGACGGACTCACAGTCTAAAGTACATTGAAGTAAAGCTTAATGTGGCCAAATTCTCTATCTTTCTTCCAAGCTGTCAATACTTACTACCTCCTAACTAATGACAGAAGCTCTGATAAATCAAACATTACTCAGTGCTGCCCTCTAAAGGTGGTTGTGCATCTGTTAGAAGAAGTTAGAACTTTTCCTTTCTTATTTACATGTATTTCCACCAACCTAACTGATAAGAGCTCAGTCCACTGCCATTCATTTTGTTTTGAAATGTAAACATTTTGAAAGCTAACAACTGTGAGAGTCCAAAATAATTGCAACCAGGCGATTACGTAATAACTGTGACAGGCCTGCTCATCAGCTCTACTAGCGAACACCTAGATGTAAGTACCTCTTGCTGTCGGCTGGCTGGGATGATTGACAAAAAGGTACTCAGGTCAGGAAATCCAAAACTGAGGAAGGAGCTCTTGAGGAAGGCATAGAAGCTCCCACCGCTGTAGCAACCCAGACCATTTGGCCCTGTGGAGCATAAAACAGCCACAAAACAATCAAAACACTGTGTATTTAAATTTTTTAATTTGCACTCTGTGAGCATGAGAGTGTGCATGTTATACCAGTGAGGAGCTGCTGGATGTTGCTGAAGATCTGGGTCTGTGTGTCGCTGTTGAAAGATGATCTCAGAGAGTCCAAACTGCTCACTCTGTTACAGCACAGGAAGAAGTTCATCACAGTCATGCTACACAATGCTAAACACCTGAGCTCTAAACAATCAGTGGAAATGAAACACTGCAGTTATGCCTGCTCCATGAATTTCTTACGCTGTCTGGATGAGGTTGCAGCTCCTTCCTTTTATGATGTTGAAGTATGGTGTTACATCTGCAGAGGAGAGGCTGGAGAGGAGGGGCCTGAGCCGAACATTCACCCACTGCAGCACTTCTGAATCAGGCAGTGCTGCAGAGGACAGTCCACCTCTCACCAGAGCAGCCTGGAGGAAAGCTTCCTTCACCGCAGTGGAGTACAGTGACGCATTCCGCTGTGATAAAGACATTTTACCAAACATACAAAGAGACGAGGTTAGAGACACAAACACAACATACAAGACAGCATCAGCTAAAGCACAGTCTACACCACCTGGCCAGCTTATTTGGTACACCTACACTAAAGTCTTTGAACACCCAGGGTTCACATTATATGTGCTTGCTGAACATCTCATTCCAAAACCATGGGCATTGATATTACGTTTGTCCCTCTTTGCTGCAGTAACAGCCTCTGTTCTTCTGGGAAGGCTTTATATGAGATGTTGCAACATTGCTGTGGGGATTCACTTCCATTCAGCCACAAGAGCACTAGTGCGATCAGGTACTAGCTAATTGTTGGTAATAAGGCCTGACTCACAGTCAGCATTCCAGTTCATCCCAAAGGTCCTGGATGAAGGTGAGGTCAAGGCTCTGTGCAGGCCAGTCAAGTTATTCCACACCAAACTCACCAAACCATGTCTTTATGGAGCTCACTTTGTGAAAGGGGGGCACTGTCCTGCTGGAAACAGCCTTCCCCGACCGCTGCCACAACACTGGAGACAAACTCTGAAATATAATTGTATGCTGTAGCATAAAGAAACCCAATCCATGAAGATCGGTGCTTGTGCTAAAGTAGTGAGTGTTCTGACCAAGGATAGACCGTTACACAATCTGTGCTTTAGAATGACAGAGTCTCTTGGGCATGGATTATATAAGGTGCTGGAAATGTCTTGCAGGAATGGTGTACCTTGTGGGAATTACTATATTGTGCAGTTGCTGCAAATAAGACACTGTTTTCCTGTACACCTCTTTCCACCTCATCCCAAAAATGCCTGGGGACTGTGCAGGCTACCAAAGCAATGAAAACTTGCTGCTATGTTCCTGGAACCATAAGGTGAGGATACAGGCCTTGTAATGTGGCATATTATCATGCTGGAAGTGTCGTGGCATGTTGTTAGACTAGATAAACTGTAGTCCATAAAGCAAAGATGTTCTTCATTCTTCATTAGGTCCCTTAATGTGTACCAGGAAAACATTCCACCATCATTCCCTACCACTGGCCTCAAGCACAGTGACTGCATGGACTCCTATTGCTCCTGATTCCTCCATTTGCATGATGAAAAAGGACCCTGCATTTGAATATCCAGGCAACTTCTGGCCACTCCTCAGCAGTCCATTTGTCATACTCCTGTGACTACAGGAGAAGGCTTTCTCAAAGTTCACTGAAAACATTTGGACCCCACATGGTTTCGGCTGCTGGAGCCCATTTTAGACATAGTGGTACGTTCTGAGTAGGCTTTGCGCTGTCTAATAATAATTAGCATGATATTTTCTAGTAAAATTCCAGGCCTCATTCAGAGGTGACATGATATATATATATACCACTACATGAATTCTGATGGTATTTGCTCGGTTGTGGCTCATTTCTTTACATATAATCATCGCTATGAATTTTTGGAAAAACACATGGAAAGGCACAGAAAAGTGCATGGAAAGCCCAGGACGAAGCTGTTTTGTGAGATGCTAGAACCTCTACACCAAGTTTCAGTGCATGAATTAACCACAAGATCCTGATGTATCAATAAGTGAGTGTCTGCATATCGAGAGAGCTATGAACGTGTGATCTAACACAGAGTAGTGATAAGTACCTGGATGCTAGAAGTGAGGTTGTCAAAGAAGGAGGTGAATTGGTTCGGGCTGACAGCCGCCATCACAGTGTTTACATCCTGAGGACCAGTAAGTCGAGTGGGGACAGAGCAAAGTTCTGCCAACTGGGATGAAGTTAGAACCCCTGCTGCATTTACCTAAGAGAGAGACAGTATGTGTGAGAGGAGAGAGAACCAGTTATAGTGTTTATGAGAAAGAGATAAAAGTAAGGGAAGTGTGGGAAGGAATGAGTAGCTGGTCACCAGTAAAATCAGCTTGTGTTTTGCTGTGGACGCTGGTTGGCCGGTCAAACAGCATGACCATGCCGTGGTAAAAAGGTAAACCAGAACCAGACCAGCACTAGACCAGCATAAACCAGCACAGACCATCTTAGACAAGCATGAAATGCTTGCTGTTCTGTGCTGGGCTTTTCAGCAGGGTTACGATTACTATGGAGGTTCCAGCTGTGCCCCAAGAAGGTGGCCTTATGGATGCACCACTGTATAGTAAATGCACACATTAGAATGTTGTGTAACTCACTCCATTGAAGTCACTCTTCAGGCTGATGAAATCAGAAAATGAAGCAGAACTCCTGAATTGGCCAAAATTCTTCACCAGCCAGTCTGTATCGTTGCTCCCTGGCAGCACACAGGACTGACCTGAAACACCAGAGTTTACACATACAAACATTACACTGAGTCAGTTACTGCTGCCATGATCACAGTGCAGAAGGGAACCTAATCAGAACAGAATCTTTTTTGTTTTATTCCACTGAACAAGTAACTATTGTTTCACAAACTACGAATAGAAACGTTAAGTCCTTCTTTACATGCCATTCTTTTTAATTACCTTTGAGGAAGGGTTTGATGAAATTACTGATGACGGACAATTTTTGCTGATCTTTCATGGTCGGTTCTTGTGAACTCAATGCGTTTACCCTAGGTTGGATAAAAAGAGATCAGATGTTGTGAAAGATTGTTTGCTTTTTCTTTATAAGTTTCATGCTATAAATACCATCTCTAATGTTCTACATTTCCACTGTGCATACTTACACAACTTGGTAGGTGTCACAGCTGAAGTCCTTGGAACTGAGAACAGAGAGGAAGTCTGCAGACACTGATGATAAAAATGGTCTGAGCCTATTCTGGAACCACTGGGTGATGAAAACAGCATCCCGAGACTGTGCAGAACTGAAGTTCTTGACTATCACGTCTCCGATGGCATTAAGAAAAGATGGGTCAGGCAGAGAGATGCTGGGGGTCTATAAGAGACAGTGGATATTTCAATGTACAATTCAGACCAAATGTTTAGTTTTATTGCAACACAAGTGAACATCCCATACCAAGCTGGAGTACTTATCCAGAGCTGCCGGGAGAGGTGCTGCAAACTTCTGGAGGAAAAGCATCCAAATTTCTTTAGAGTAGATCACACTGCTTGGCAGTTTGCATGTCAGTAGTGTGACGAGATCATCAGAGGACAAAGCAGCAACCTTAGGAGACTAGAACATACAAGCAAAGACAGAAAGAGAGAGAAGGCTGTCTAAGAAGTTCATTGCCATGAATTGATATTTTTTTATTTGCTTTGTTGAAAAACTCACGGATGAACAGGCATATTCAGAGATGTTGAAGTTGCAGAGAACAGCAGATGCACTTCCAGACGAGAGCTGATTCTCAAGTGTATAACTGTGATGAAAAAAATATATAATATTAATCTTTTTCTGGAATATTGTCTTACTTTTAATTTCAACAACCATAACTTACCTATTTACACCTTTACAAATGATCTGTGGTGCTATGATAGTGGTAGTAGTGATGGTGATACTGGTGCTACTGGCAGAGGAGGTGATTCCAGCAGTGGTGGTGATGATGGTACTTGCACCAGTGCTGAAAGTAGGGCTGGTAGTGGCACTAGTGGCTGCTGTGGCACCGTTAGTGCTGATGGTGGTAATTCCAGTTGTGATATTGGCCCTGGTAGGTGCATCAGTGGGAGCAGACGTATTTTTGCCTGGTAGTGTAGTGTTGAGAGCCCCATTTGTGGTGCTGAGACTGGTCTTGTCACTAGTGCTGGTGTTGACACTGGGAGTGGGTGTAACAGTTGTGTTAAGGCTTGCAGTGGTGGCACTGATGGTGGTGTTGTCGACATGGCCAGTTGAGGTATTGACAGTGGCAGTGCTGACACTAGCAATGGTAATGGTGGTGTTGACACTTGGAGTGGGTGTAACAGTGGTGTTGAGGATTGCAGTGGTGGCACTGATGGTGGTGTTGTCGACATGGCCAGTTGTGATATTGACAGTGGCAGTGCTGACACTAGCAATGGTAATGGTGGTGTTGACACTGGGAGTGGGTGTAGCAGTGGTGTTGAGGATTGCAGTGATGGCACTGATTGTGGAGTTGTCGACATGGCCAGTTGAGGCATTGACAGTGGCAGTGCTGACACTAGCAATGGTAATGGTGGTGTTGACACTTGGAGTGGGTGTAACAGTGGTGTTGAGGATTGCAGTGGTGGCACTGATGGTGGTGTTGTCGACATGGCCAGTTGTGATATTGACAGTGGCAGTGCTGACACTAGCAATGGTAATGGTGGTGTTGACACTGGGAGTGGGTGTAGCAGTGGTGTTGAGGATTGCAGTGGTGGCACTGATTGTGGAGTTGTCGACATGGCCAGTTGAGGCATTGACAGTGGCAGTGCTGACACTAGCAAAGGTGATGGTGGTGTTGACGCTTGGGGTGGGTATGACAGTGGTGTTGAGGCTTGCAGTGGTGGCACTGATGGTGGTGTTATCGACATGGCCAGTTGTGGTATTGACATTGGCAGTACTGACACTACCAATGGTAATGGTGGTGTTGACACTGGGAGTGGGTGTAGCAGTGGTGTTGAGGCTTGCAGTGGTGGCACTGATGGTGGTGTTATCGACATGGCCAGTTGTGGTGTTAACAGTAGCAGTACTGACACTAGCAATGGTAATGGTAGTGTTGACACTGGGAGTGGGTGTAACAGTGGTGTTGTGGCTTGCAGTGGTGGCACTGGTGGTTGTGTTGTCGATATTGCCAGTTGTGGTGTTAACAGTAGCAGTGCTGACACTAGCAATGGTCATGGTGGTGTTGGCACTAGCAGTGGGTGTGACAGTGGTGTTGAGGATTGCTGTGGTGGCACTGATGGTGGTGTTGTCAACATGGCTAGTTGTGGTATTGACAGTGGCAGTGCTGACACTAGCAAAGGTGCTGGAGGTACTGGAAGTAGGAGTAGGACTGGCAGTGGTGTTGAGACTTGCAGTGGTGGCACTGACACTGGTGTTGTTGATAGTTGTGATGGTGGTGTAGTCACTGACCGTGTTAGTAACAGTGCTGTTGATACTGGCAGTGGTTGTAGCACTGGTGATGGTACTGAACGTACTGTTGTTGATGGTGGCAACAGTGCTGGCAGTTGTGTTGAAATTCCCATTGTTGGTAGTGACAGTACCAAGCGTTGTGAAAGTTGTATTGTCACTAGTGGTGGTTGTAGCACTAGTCATGGTAATGCTAGTTATGTTTACACTAGGAGACGTAGAGTAAACTGCAGCAGTTGTGGTAGCACTGGCACTCACATTAGAGTTGTTGGAAGTAGTGGTGCTGGTACTTGCAGTGGCACTGGAACTTTCAGGGTTAGTGATGCTATTACTGGTATAGATGTTGACAGGTATGTTTGTAGGTATGGGTGTAGTGATGGTGTCAGCTCTACCCCCTAGCAGGCCAACGTCCAGGGTGTTTAAATCAGACTGCTTCTGGTTAGCCACCCAGGTCTGGATCACAGAAGCGTTCTCAAACTGCTTCAGATCAGGAACATTCACCCCTAGTAAATCACGCACTGTACTGACGCTCAGGTTCTGAAACACACACACACACAAACATATTTTTGTTTCACTTTTCAGTATATCTTGTTTTCATTCTTTATTTCATTCTGATTAACACCCAAATTCTACTGCATCCTTTTGTTGTTACGCACCATAACAACAGCAGGGTTCAGAGTAATGAAGGTGTTGATGTCCATGCTGATGTTCAGAGCAGAAAGAGCTTGTATATCTTGAAGAGGAGCTCCACCTGCACAAACATACACATAAACAAATCAGTTAATTAAATATACTGTGTTTCCAAGCTGGGAGAGCAACTCAAACACCTAAAGTTGAGGAGTTCACCGAGTTTAGGAGCCACATGAGTAAACAATCTTCCAACTGAGCTGTAAGTCATTTTAGATGTTAGTTTGCACTGTTTTTCATGTTGCCTCTGTGTTACATGAACGATACAGCAGTGTGACTTCTACAGCTCGCACATACTGGTCATTCACACGTACACATTTGTTCTACTGACTTTTTCCGTTTTCCGAATGTATGAACAAGTCAAATCAGTCACTATGATTGAACATGAGCACAGTACATTTGTTTACCCTCAACAGCTTTCTGACTTGATTGCAAAATGTTTCAAGCCTGGTAGATGTATCAGGAAATCTGTACGCAAGATGATATGTTTAACTAGTTTTTAGTTTGATCTGGGACGCACTGCTGATCTGCTTACACAGACCGTATGAAAGCTCTGATCTATTAACATGAGCACTGAAATGAAAAGCAACGCGGTCCATATCGGTCAGGCCTCACAGAGGTCGCGTGTGTGAAACAAGCCTGGCTCTGCGGAGTGAAGTGGTCTGGATTGGCTATAACACTTCAGCAGATCAGTAAGACATGTCCATTAAGAGCTTTAAATGTTATAAGCGAGACTGTGTAGTTGGAAGCGGCACTCAAATCCAGCAGAACCGAAAGACAGACATTTCTGCAATCGGAGTCAAAGAAGTACATTATTAACCACTTTGTTCAGTGCTGACTCTGTACAGAAGGCCCTGTGGAATGCAGTGTTTGCCACATGTATATGCCCCATGGTATATGAATACCCGCCAAAGTATATTACGAATGTTTGATTAGTATCAAGAAATATTTTAACAAGAAGCCGTGTGAGGAGGAGGAGAGGTGCAAATTCACAGAGAAATGCTTTGGGGTCATTAATTTTGCTTAAACCTTACTGAGAGGCAGTCAGAAGAAATGGCTATGTCTTAGAGAAACGTGTTCTGGCATGTGTTTCACCCCTTTTGCCAGCAATTATGGTTACTTTTGTCAGTCACAAACCCCTTCAGCTCACTAGTAGTCTCCTGAAAGGGGATCTAAAAACAGGTTTAGTGCGACGTGCCGAAGCAAAAAGGCTCAGAAAAGTATCTAAATTGTCATCTTTTACAGTATTGATAAAAATGGTCAGTTAAAACTGAGCCAGACAGCAGGTCAGACTATCTGTTTTTGTATATATTTACATGACAGTATATTGTTGCTTAAAGATGATAAAGAAATAAAATAGGCATGTAAATAAAACGGTCAGTATTATTAATGTAACTGACACACATCTTGTGAATGGAAGAACTGTGTGCATTTCTAATAGCTGAGTGGACTGATAAATCAATGTGATCAGTTATTAATCTCAGCGTTACTGAGCTCTGCTAAAGCCTGAGTAGACTGATAAATCAATGTGATCAGTTATTAATCTCAGCGTTACTGAGCTCTGCTAAAGCCTGAGTAGACTGATAAATCAATGTGATCAGTTATTAATCTCAGTGTTACTGAGCTCTGCTAAAGCCTGAGTAGACTGATAAATCAATGTGATCAGTTATTAATCTCAGCGTTACTGAGCTCTGCTAAAGCCTGAGTAGACTGATAAATCAATGTGATCAGTTATTAATCTCAGTGTTACTGAGCTCTGCTAAAGCCTGAGTAGACTGATCAATCAATGTGATCGGTTATTAATCTCAGTGTTACTGAGCTCTGCTAAAGCCTGAGTAGACTGATAAATCAATGTGATCAGTTATTAATCTCAGCGTTACTGAGCTCTGCTAAAGCCTGAGTAGACTGATAAATCAATGTGATCGGTTATTAATCTCAGCGTTACTGAGCTCTGCTAAAGCCTGAGTAGACTGATAAATCAATGTGATCAGTTATTAATCTCAGTGTTACTGAGCTCTGGTAAAGCCTGAGTAGACTGATAAATCAATGTGATCGGTTATTAATCTCAGCGTTACTGAGCTCTGCTAAAGCCT
Source organism: Colossoma macropomum (assembly GCF_904425465.1). NCBI lineage: Eukaryota > Metazoa > Chordata > Actinopteri > Characiformes > Serrasalmidae > Colossoma > Colossoma macropomum. The sequence goes on from NW_023494808.1 coordinate 232,147, forward strand.
GAGTAGACTGATAAATCAATGTGATGATCAGTTATTGATCTCAGTGTTACTGAGCTCTGCTAAAGCCTGAGTAGACTGATAAATCAATGTGATCAGTTATTAATCTCAGCGTTACTGAGCTCTGCTAAAGCCTGAGTAGACTGATAAATCAATGAGATGAGCCAGTTGTTTATATCAGTATTACTGAGCTCTTTTGAGGGATGATTAAACTCCTGCTAGGATGACTAAGGGAGCAGCAGTGAACTCAACCAGGTGGTGAAGAGAAAACAATGTTGAGAATTTCTGAACTTAGTTTAAATGCTAAATTAATTTTTCATGACACACATAAACAGAAGAATTACAGGAAGAAAACCTCCAACAAGTACCAGCGAAGGACAGCATGAAAGAAAAAAAAAATCCAATGTGCTTTATCAATACGTATTCTAAATGTATTCTAAATGTATCCCGAATATGTTACTTTTTATACATTTAGGACGGTGTATTCAGGATTCAGCCCAACCCTGACTAGCTACAGCCACAGTAGATTAAATATTAAGCTTATGATCCATTGCGATTACCTGTCACATCTGCTCAAAGTCACATTTTGCATTGCACTTCCTTTATGTACCTCTTGCCCTCAGTGTACACAAAAACGAGCAAACGAGGCTTGGCTACAGCAATTCCAGCAGCCCAGAACTGCTGGAATGGCTGGAATCTAAACTCTAGAGCAGCAGCAGCATTTCTCCAGCAGCACCGCCAGGCAGCCTTGGTGTTTACTGTGTGTACTTTACCCAGGTAAGTGTTGATGAGTTGGTAGTATGCTGCGGGGTCGCTGAGCTGAGTGCTGAGTGAGGAGTTGGCGATGCTGTACAGAACTGATTTCTGATCAACAGAGCACGAGGATATATTGAAAGGAGACGCACTCCTGCACAGAGAAGAAGAAAGAAGGTTGAATGTGTAGTTCACCTATACAACATAGAACAGACCACACATGATACACAACTTACGAAGCCTAATTTAGGTGCAGGTCTGTACTTACATACCTGTCTGCTCGTGTGCATGTTCGCTTGTGTACTTACCTCAGGCTGTCAGCAGTGATGGTTTTGAGGACGCTGACATCCAAAGAACAGAGGTTGGAGCCGATTGCGTTTATCTCAGCAGTTCCCAGAGTGTTTCCAGCCACACTGAGATACCTCATAATCACAGCTTTACTCTACAACACACAAACATCACCATTCAACATCAACATTCATTTTTAAGGGTGAAACTGATTTCTGAGTTGACAGTGTGATAGTGCTGGTTATTTGTGAACTTCTGTGCTCAAACAATGCGATTGCATACGATGCCATATTTAATCGAATGTCCGTTCTACTGTATCACAATGTCGCAAGGCGTTTTTACACCACTTTTCAGTTTTAATACAAATCTGCACAAAAAAAAAAAAACAGTGCATCTGAGAAACGTAACCATGTTTAGCCAGCATCTCTATGTTACTGGCTCCACTTAGTGGATGTCTGTGAAATCACAGGCAGCAGTGGTATAATCATCAGCTGGTACCTGTAGTAATGTTTTAGCCCACACTGCAACACCAAAAATACAGTACATCCCACACAGATACTCTTAGACGTGCTACCTGCTCTGAGGTCCAGTCTCCATTATCTGAGTTCATCAGAGAGGACAGTGTGTCGATTGTGGTGATGTTCCAGTTGTTGATCTCAGTAATATTGGCCACTCGAGATGTGGAGCCCAGCAGCTGCACCACACTTTGTGGAAGGCCTGATGGGTAGAGCTGTAACAACACAGAAACACAGACCGTCACCATAACACAACTTTTTCTTCCTTCTTTCCATCCTTTATGTCTTTGTTTTTCTTCTTATCTTCTTCACGTCCTTTTTTCTTACTGCCCTCTTTTCTTTCTGTATGGCTTCATCTTCTTGCATTTTTTTTTCTTTCTGTCATCTTTTATTAAATTCAGTCTGGACTGAGATTTATCTCTCTGACATATTTTATGCTGATATTTCGTTCGCCTTGCAAATACTGTGTGTCTCTTAGTAAATGCAAATCTACTTCTTTTTTATTTCATCTTTATATTTAAAAACAGTTAAGAAAAGCTACAAATGTGCCCCTTTCTCCTGGGAAAGTGAATGTAGTGTGCCTTTAAAACTCGTTTGAGGAACATAGTTGTGCTTTAAGGAAGGTTTTGTACTTTTAAAGACAATCTTAGGTCTGTCTTGCTCTTCTAGGTGGACAATACACACGTACAAAGTATGTCCTGTGAATAACTTTACAATGGCCGAGTTTCCATTCAAACGTTTTGCAAATGTTATGCGCATTTACACGGCAGAAAAAAGCGAATAGCGTCGTGTTTCTGTCCACTACAGTTATGTGAAGAAACTTTAGATGATGTAGGCTACCATGATTAGGGGCATCGAAACAAGCAAGATTGAGAGATTTAACTCGGTTTTTGCTCTAAGCAGAATCATCTTTACAGCTGTTTTCCATCATCCTTTTCCGCATTTTGGCTTTACCGATATTCTAACTTTTCCACCTCATTCTAGCATAAAACTTTTTGGGTTGAATTTTTTTTTACCATTCAAAAAGGCAAATTTACAACACTGTAAAATAATCATTTTTACTTGTAAAAGTTAACTGGTTGTTTTAATTTTAAAGTTCACTGTAAAGCCGTTTAGTATGTGAACAGAACTATGTTCATTCCACTGTGTTAACTCACTCTTTCAAGTACAACAACATTAAAATTTAAAGCAGTCACGTTACTTACTTTCGGTTAAAACTCCAAATTAGTTTTTACAGTTTACATAAAAAAGCACTCATTTGAAAACCAGCCCACCTCGAGCCTGATGTTGTGCGTAAAAAACTTTGTAGGGCCCGGGGGACTCGGGCCGGGCTTTTCAGAAGAACTATAGATAAAATTTTAGCAGGACATTTGAAGAGAGAGAGGAAAAGTGCGGAGGACTTAAAGAATGGCATTATTAGGGAAAGATCTCTGAACAGCTTCTGTACAAGCAGCGGTTTTACTCCTCTCTTTGTTTTTATTCTGTTCTTAAGACACATCAATAAACATTCAGAGATCACTGCACATTTTGTTGCTGTGTAAATCCTCACATCAAATAAAAAAGTAGCAACTGCACTTTTTACAGGCTCACTGTACAAATTCTGGAGGAAGATGTTCCAAAACAATTCTACAATTAACTGCTGACCTGGTTTAATTTGTTCAGAATGACCCTCTGGAAGCTGGGGTCCACCACTTTTTCAGTGATGGCTGCCAGGTTGTCGTTCAGGACAGAGTTGTCCAGACACAAATCAAACTGGGTGGAGTCGTAGTCAAAAGGGAACGCCTCATCTGCGATCGTCACCGCTGTGATGTTGCCGATGGTACAGTCTGATGAACCTACAAAGACACAAGGGTTCACTAGCAGAGCTGATGCACATTCAGTAGAGATGGCATGATATCACATTTTCCTTTCTGACATCAACGTTGAAACACTGAATATCGGCCAACACCAATATACATTTTTACTTTAAAAAGTGCTGAGCTTCAAATAAAGCATGACTAGCTAGGCCTGTCACAATAATTACATATTCACCTGACAGCAACTACTTATCCCAACCATAATTATTTTCCACAGCTGTAAGCTTTCACATATAAACCTCATATGTTTAAGCACAACAAAGCAGAACTGAGACATGTTGCATGTTTTAAAATACAGTTTCAACCTCTGAACGGTGCTATAACACCTTTAGAGGGCAGCGGTGAGTAATGTTTGTTTACTTGAGCTCGATCTATGTCTGTCTATAGGAGCTACTAAGTATTGATAGCTAGAAAGAAAGATCTAGAAAGCCAATCAGCCAGTTTGGCCACTTTAGGTTAACTTTTATCGCTGCAAACAACAAACAAAAATACAATAAAATTGTTGATAGAATGTATGTACTAAGCTTTTATGTTCTGTGTTTTATGCCTGTGATTGGCCTATGATTTGCCATTGTTGAGGTATGTCTTGGTCTGGTTCATAGCCTCTCCATATATGGCATGGCTGTGGGGTCCTGGGGGAGACAAAGACCCTCGGTCTTGGAGGCCATTGCTCAAAGGACAAAAATGTTCTCTAATGTTAATGAAATTGTTTAAAATTGTGATTTAGCTTGCGCTCTTACAGTCAACCCAAAGGCACTGAGTTCCTGCACCCTCGTGCCATTTTTCCACCTTAAAGTGCCACTTTGGAAGATTTGGGGATTTGGAGACCTCTCTGGTGGAAATGTGCAGTTACACCCAGTGTGCAGAAGAACATTTTGTGCCTCAGACCCCTTACCCGAGCTCTAACCACTGAAAGAGAATTCAAAGAGTAGCAAAGAATCCATATGTTGTGTGGCTGCTGTCATACTTTCGATTGAAATATGTTTATCTCTTTTGCTATTATTTTCATTTTTGTGTTTGAGGTTTTTTTGCAGCCCCAATAAAAAGTTTATTCAACATGTCAGTTTCTTTGTCTATGCCAGCCATTAACTGACCAGCCAATGGCAACCCACACGCACACATGAGACCTGATAAGGTTAAAATGAATAAAAATTAAACTAAATGAATTAAATTAAAAAGTTTACTATATTAACTGATTAATAGTGAACAATCGTAACGTCAATGTGGCGTTCTTGCGACCTGGTACCAGATTTCCACTGCTACCGTTCCATGGCCCACCGTGCTGGGGAACCTCTGCTTTACCTTATACACAGAAATGTACACTCAGCACATATGCATGTAGGTGTTTTCTGTGTGACGATACCTGTAGAACGCCTGGTTCTGACAGCCTTGGCTGCTTTAAGCAATCTGTTTATCTTCCACTTTGGAGTCTTCTTTTTTCTCAGGAACAGCATGAATGACCTGAAATAACTTTTCTTCAAAGACTACAACAACAACACACACATACAAAAATAAATTATACAACACAGCGTATCTTATACACAGACTGTAATCACAACTAGGGCAAGACAAAGTCAAATAAATAAATAAATAAAATAGTAAGAAGAAGAATAGGTGGATAGGAAAAATGTGATAAACAAACGTACAGAGGTTAATACGCTCCAGAGGCCTTGATTGAAGTAGAGGGGGAGGATACCCAGCTGCTGCAGAGTCTGCTGATTCCACGCTGAGGGATAACTGAGGAAAAATACAACGTATTTATAAGGGTGGGTTTTAAATTAAAGAGCATCATTTTGTAGAAAACAGTCACAAATCACAAATGCCAGAATCACTCGTGTTTAAAAACACAGCAAGAGTGAAAACGCCATGTAAACCTTCCTTCGCACACTGAACTTGTACCACCATAAACCATAAGCACATTAGCCATAAAACTGAAAGCCTCACCCGTAAGGAGTGTTGCCAGTGAAGAGCAGTGTCTGTACAGCGGCGACCTGAGAGTCAGAAAGGTCTCCACAGTTCTTCAGTTTCTCCAGGATGAGTGGATCAGAGTTCTGGATGTAGGTGGAGTCCAGTGTGCAGGCCATATTACCCAGAACCTCCACCTGAGACCTGCTCAGACTTACACCAGATATACCCTGCAAAAGCACAGATGAGATACCAGCCAGTTCATTTGAGGAAAAAACGAGACAGATGTTCTCTGGATTTTTCTAGACCTGCATTGTGTGGTCACTGGTAGTTGAGCTGAACTGTTGATGTAACTGACTGGGTCCCTAGTGAATACAGGACCAGAAACTGGGTCTAGGAATTTAATCAAAAAATATCTGGTCCATTTTTCCAGAGGATGTAGATAAACAAGACAAAAACACACTGCAATATAACAATATTTGACATATCTCACAATTTTTGTGTTGTATTTTTTCCCTTGAGGTTCGTGAATGGGTGGGGCTAAACTGCTGTAGACTGAATGGTGGAGCTAAACTGCTGTAGACTGAATGGTGGAGCTAAACTGCTGTAGACTGAATGGTGAAGCTAAACTGCTGTAGCTGAATGGTGAAGCTAAACTGCTGTAGCTGAATGGTGGAGCTAAACTGCTGTAGACTGAATGGTGGAGCTAAACTGCTGTAGACTGAATGGTGGAGCTAAACTGCTGTAGCTGAATGGTGGAGCTAAACTGCTGTAGACTGAATGGTGAAGCTAAACTGCTGTAGCTGAATGGTGGAGCTAAACTGCTGTAGACTGAATGGTGGAGCTAAACTGCTGTAGCTGAATGGGTGGAGCTAAACTGCTGTAGACTGAATGGTGGAGCTAAACTGCTGTAGCTGAATGGGTGGAGCTAAACTGCTGTAGACTGAATGGTGGGGCTAAACTGCTGTAGCTGAATAGGTGGGGCTAAACTGCTGTAGACTGAATGGTGGAGCTAAACTGCTGTAGACTGAATGGTGGAGCTAAACTGCTGTAGCTGAATGGTGGAGCTAAACTGCTGTAGACTGAATGGTGAAGCTAAACTGCTGTAGCTGAATGGTGGAGCTAAACTGCTGTAGACTGAATGGTGGAGCTAAACTGCTGTAGCTGAATGGTGGAGCTAAACTGCTGTAGACTGAATGGTGGAGTTAAACTGCTGTAGCTGAATGGTGGAGCTAAACTGCTGTAGACTGAATGGTGGAGCTAAACTGCTGTAGACTGAATGGTGGGGCTAAACTGCTGTAGACTGAATGGTGGGGCTAAACTGCTGTAGCTGAATGGTGGAGCTAAACTGCTGTAGCTGAATGGTGGAGCTAAACTGCTGTAGACTGAATGGTGGAGCTAAACTGCTGTAGACTGAATGGTGGGGCTAAACTGCTGTAGCTGAATGGTGGAGCTAAACTGCTGTAACGGTTAATGTTGATGTAGATACTAGTGGAGTAAAAAGTAAAATATTTTAATGTAAGTGAAGGTAAAAGTCTAAATTTTCCTGACGTATTTGACGTCTTTATTGAGTGTTCTATATATAGACAGTGAACACTTTTGTTAGATACCCTCTTCATACAGATATTCTCTTTGGATGCTTTACCAGGCAGTCCTGTGCGTTCTTGAACAAGACGGCCTGTCTTTTGAGGACACCGGAGAGAACCGAGAAATCTGCTCCACCCAGAGCGCTGAAATACGACTCACAGTTCGTCTTTACCGTCGCATAGCTACAACACACAAACACATAAATCAGTCCACTAAGGTTTTAGGTAAACTACAGTTTATAAACACATTCTATACAGAACCTTTTTGAAAATGGTTCTGTATAGCGCCAATAAGGGTTTGTCTATTGTTACAATGTCAAGCTTATATAGAACCATATACAACACATTCTCCATCAATCAGAAGAATCATTTCACCATTCAGAGAGTCATTTAAACATGCAAAGGGTACTTTGAGTGTTCTATATAGAATCACTATCTTTACTAAAGAACCCTTGAAGAGCCAAGAGAGTTTACGAGTGTAAGAAAATATTGCTGCACTAACGCAACAATATCTGACTCGTTAAATGAAAATAAAAATGACATAAATTGAAGTTTAATATTGGAATCAGACCTAACATGCCTTCATAAGACACATGAAAAGCTGAAAATGTCTTTGTGTGCGTTTTACCCACCTGTAGTACAGAAGCACCTCGGAAGGTAAATCAGTGAAGCTCAGAGACGAAGTGTCTTTAATGTAGTTGTACATGCAGGTCAGCTGCAACACAGAGCACAGTGTTACGTCACATTACTGCTGTACTACAGTATGAAGCACCGTCCTGGTAGCATTTCAGACTGGACTCCGATGTGGATATTGCGTGGTGTCTGAAATACTTGATTTGTAAACTTGATTTTCTTCAGAATCATATCATATCATATATCATACAAAACACGAAGTCACATCATACTTATTAATAATGAACATCAGATGAACGAATTCATACCGATAGTAACTGAATATCAGATGAACAAATTCATACCGATAATAACTGAATATCAGATGAACAAATTCATACCGATAATAACTGAATATCAGATGAATAAATTTATAGAGTACAGCTGAATTTCAACTGTATGTACCTGAGGCTCTGTCAGGACGACCTTGTTCCTGCCTGTACGTGGTCTACAGGATTTCACCAGCTGTGTGATTTTCTGTCGTGGTAGTTTTTTAACTGAGCTGCAGGTGAATCCCTGCAGTATTGACTCTGACAGCCTGCAGGGGGAGACACACGCACATTTTATCACCTACAAACCTGTATTCTCAGAATTAAAAAGGGCAATATGATGTAAAACCTCGCAGAACTTAATGAACAATAAAAGGATTGTAAATATTTTTGTGTTGTTCACATGGTGCGTGATTACACAGGTTGTCTATGTGTGTGTAAATTGTTTGTGTGTGAGCGAATGTGTGTGTTTAACTCACTGTTCTGTATTGTCACTGGCACCGGCCACTGCACCAAGCAACAGCGCAGCCTAGGAAAAACAATAACACAGAGGTTTAAATGCATTTACTTATCAAACATACACACTCACACACACACACACACACACACACCCCGACCTGGCTAGTTCATTAAAATCGCCTCCTTGTACCCACTCCAGTGACCTTGGGTGTGAGAAAGGCACTATATAAATGAAACATTATTATTATATTATTATTATTATTATTATTATTGTCCATTTTATCAGCTCCACTGACCGTATAGTTTCACTCTGTAGTTCCACAGTTACAGACTGTAGTCCATCTGTTTCTCGGCATACTTTGTTACGCTGTTCTTCAGTGGTCAGAACCCCTATGGACCCCCACAGGGGCACCTCAGCAAAACACTGAGGTGTTTGAAAACTCCAGCAGCACTGCTGTGTCTGATCCACTCAGACCAGCATAACACACCATCACCACGTCAGTGTCACTGCAGTGCTGAGAACGACCCACCATCCAAACAGTACCTGCTCTGTGGGGGTCCACGGGGGTCCTGACCACCGAAGAAGAGGCTAACAAAGTATGCAGAGAAACAGATGGACTACAGTCTGTAACTGTAGAACTTGAAACTATATGGTCAGTGGAGCTGATAAGATGGACAGTGAGTGTAGAAACAAGGAGGTGGACTTAATGAAGTGGCCGGTCGTTGTGTATATACACTTATTTGCATATACACACATATATACACATATATGTGTGTGTGTGAGTCAGATTTGTAAAAACGCAGAACAGCACAGGTTCTGTTACCTGTTCTGGTCTCCAGCTCTTCTTGTTGATGATTGTAACATTAACAGAGGTGGGAGACGACAGTAGCACAGGTGGGATGTACCCTGCCAACGCATCCGGGACGTTCTCCACCACTTTAGTCTGATCTAGAGAGACAATCTGAAAGACAAGGTGGAAAGACAAACTTCAGCTTTTCCAAGAGTCTGACTGAATTCTGCTTACATTCGTACAGTTTACTTTACAGCGAACGTACATGAGAGCATTTATTACAAACCCTGCAGCAATGAGGCATAGTGTAATACTGTTTACTGTAAATTGAACTGATTGAATGTTAGGTGTAACGTATATGTGTGTGAATACCTTCTGGACGTATGTCTGTTGAAGGGTCACTGGTGCTGACAGAATGTTGGTGATGAACGTTGGATTCTGGGACACGGTCAGAAGCTGAACAGATGGGATTTTGGAGATTGTTGCAGAGGAAATGCCTCTAATGAGCGTACCCAGAGTCACCAGGGAGGAGCCACTGTTGATCTGTCAATCAATATCACCATCCAATCAGAATGCAGATTTTAAAAATGCAAAAAAAAAAAAATAACCTCATGTATAATGAAATGCAAATATGACTATCAGGACATCCTAGTCTTTTTGGCCTTGTAGAAGCTTTTTTCACATGGCATGAGGGTACATGAGCCCATTCTCCTGCTGCTGAACTTCTCTTGCTGCTACCCAAGTGCACTGCTGAAGCACTGCCTGTAGGGGGCAGGACTAATGTAGCTTAGCTGGAGATCCATTTAGCAATTCTTGTTTTGCACCAAAGCCCCCAGCTCATAATTCCTCTTACAGAATCATACATATTTAACTTGTGAAGTGTTTAAAAATGATCACACATGTGATGTCATGGCATGAAATGGCACGTGATCACATTTTTCCACCCGCATTATTACTTTTGTTTTTTAACATGGGATCACACATATCACATGTAATCACATTATTGCTACATGTGATGTTTTTCCCTATGTAATCATGTGTTTACCCCAATCATATTTTTCACTTGATCACTTTTTTCACATGTAAGCAGGTTTTTCACGTATTTTTCGATGTGATTTACGTTTTTCCACTTGTGATCACACGGTTTTCTCTGAAAAACGTGAGGTTTCTAAAAACAACAAGTGAAGCTAGTGTTTTGTTCTCTAAGATGAGGATAAAGTCACCCACCACTCTTATATGTTCACAAAGTACACAGGTCTATAATGTTGCAGGGTGTTTTGATGTGCAGATTGCAGTATTATTTCTTTAGAATTAGTACAGTGGCAACAGTTTGTTAATATGTGCTAGCAGATGCATGTTGAGCTTCTGTGCTTGTTTTTTTACTTGTAGGGTTCAAAGTTTAGATTTGCTTCACTCTACACATATTACTGAATGAGTGGTGATATCTGGGCTAGAATACTTCATTTATTTTTATTTAATATAGATTAACTAGTACATTAGTATAGCTAGCAAGCATAGCTGCTCAGTGGATTAACAGGCTAGTGTGATACACCGTTCCTGGACAACATTAGCATTATTATTTATCATTATTATTCATAGGGAGTACATGCATGCCTTCGGAAGTCTACAAAAACATGAAACTGGTAACAGTTACAGTAAGCTTTCTACAATGTATCAGTGTAAAGGCAGAATGCATGGATTTAGTTTGTCATTTTGATTGTACATTTGGGCACTCGTTACTTTTTTGGTTTATATAAGATAAAAATGTGTTAGAAAAAGAATCCCTGCTTCTGAATTGCAGTAAATCAAATCTGTTTGAATTTGGTCCCTTGATTAAAGATTTTAAAAAATATTTGTATGAACTATATATATATATATATGTATATATATATATATATATATATATATATATATATATATATATATATATATCTTAAATTGTGTGTAGAGTTCACTTACATAAAAGCCTGCATTAATGAGTCTCTGGATGAGAATGTTGACCTGACCCTGGTTCCAGCCTGTGATGACGCTCAGCAAAGGCAGGGTGCTGTTTATAACACTGGTAGAAGCGGCACTTATCTGGCCCTCAGTCAGACCGATGCTCTGGTTGCCAAGCGACTGGATGATATTCGTGGACAAAGTTTGTATGTTTGCCACAAGAGCTGCTGTGACCTGAACGTAGAGAAGGAAAATTAGTAACTCATAGGGTTTTAGAATGACTGATTAGAGGACCGTTCGTCAGTTAAATTGAATTTCCACCGATTTCTCGTGTAATTAAGTAGTTAAGATGTAAACACTAATCAAAGAAAGGTGTGAAATGCTCCATTCTAGAGAGTCTTTCTGTGTCAGAATTGTCCACAGTGGTAGTGGAGGGAACCAGACACCCACCTCTAAAAGCTCACATAGAACATGCTTTTAGTTATGCATTAGTTTTTCCATAGCAACGTCAGCAATGTCTTCAGATTTACCATGTTTTTGTAAGTAAGTGTTTTTGATTAGTGAGCTGTACAGAATTCATTCCTAATTTATTTTAATCTCCTCCTGGTGAGTGTAATATAGCAGCATTTAGAAGCCGATAAACAGCTCACAGCAAGAGCTAGCCAGGCCTCCACATGGGGGGTAACAGGGTTACAGTGAACAATCAGAGAAGTCCATATGCTCCCATTTAAATTCAAAACAATAGGTTTTGTGCACAGTTGTCATGTAAATAAAGTATATTTGAGTTTTATGATGCTGATATTTGATGTTCTGCTTTGGGTTTCAGTTGTTATTTTGATGCAAATATTGTATTTAGGTTTGAAAACTTGTCTGGTTCAAGCAACATAGAATTGTATTAAATTGTGTTAAATTGATGACTACACTGAATTGTTCATAAACAGTAGGTGCTGCAAACAAAGTTTGTTTTTATTTGTAGCAGAGAGGTGTGGTCTGCTAGCTTGAAAATACATTAATCTTCCTCAAATATTATTTAACAAAAACCTTAACGTGTTTGATTTTGCCCCACTCGCCTCTACATACAGGTTGTTGTAAGACAAAATAGTCTCCAAAGGAAACTAATTTTCTTATTTACCAGTATTTTTCCATCATCAACTTTACATATAAAACCTCATAAGGCATGTGGTGGTTTTCAATAATGAAATGACTGCATATGTTGGCACGTTTCTTTACAATTAACCGTTTCTTTGTTTATAAATGATAAGAAAGCAGTCTGAACTGACTGATTACCTGAGGATCGATTGCACTGCAGAATTTGTTTAAGTTCTCGAGCATGGTCTGGCGTACTGCATCTCCAAGAGACACAAATGCAGAGGCAGGCGCTCCACACAACAGCACACCTGGCAAACTACACACACACACACACACACAGACAGATAAAAACCTTTACATATCTCAAAACAGCTAGATACACGTATGGATAGATATACATACATATAGATAGATAGATAGATAGATACTTGAGGGAACTGAGGTTAGGATTCTGGATGTATAACTGTAGTATTTAGTGTGTAGAGTGGTACCTGAGGGGACTGAGGTTAGGATTCTGGATGTATAGCTGTAGTATTTAGTGTGTAGAGTGGTACCTGAGGGGACTGAGGTTAGGATTCTGGATGTATAACTGTAGTATTTAGTGTGTAGAGTGGTACCTGAGGGGACTGAGGTTAGGATTCTGGATGTATAACTGGAGTATTTAGTGTGTAGTGTGGTACCTGAGGGGACTGAGGTTAGGATTCTGGATGTATAGCTGTAGTATTTAGTGTGTAGTGTGGTACCTGAGGGGACTGAAGTTAGGATTCTGGATGTATAGCTGTAGTATTTAGGGTGTAGTGTGGTACCTGAGGGGGTTGTAGTTAGGATTCTGGATGTATAGCTGTGTGCCGTAGTATGTGGTGACGTTGGATGCAATTTGTGAATTGTTAAACAGCTGAAGATTCTCTGAGTTTTCCAGGAACACACCGATCTACAGAACACAATCAGACTCAGTAAAGTTTAAGATCAATATGTGCGCAATTATGTCTGTCTGTGTGAGTGTGTTACCTTGCTGTCTGATACAAAGGACTGGAGGTCAGTGAGGGAGATGAAGGTGATGAAGAATCCAATGTTGTTGGCAAACCATGCAGTGGAGTTCAGAAGGGCATTGGAGGAGTTGTAGCAGCGAGGAGTGCCATCTGCAATGTACACATATAAGAGACACTTCTTAGGTTAGGCTGAGTGACTTAATGTTTTGTGAGAAGACTGACAGACACAACTTTTCTTTTGAATTTCTGAATTAAAAAGTTTCTTTGCCAGTTCAACTAGCGTCAAAGGAGCCTGGAAGATGCATTGTATTTAGAATCATGCCGGTTCTGCTGCTACCGTGACGGTACCCGAGATGGCAGGCAGGGAGCTGGCCTGCTCTAAGACATTGCCACCCTTGATCAGATCCTACACTGAAGATGATTTATGAAGGGGTATGGATTGGGACAAGCCAGACAGCAATCATGGGTGGTTCAACATAACCCTGAGAAGATTCTTTCCATGGTATCTATTTTACATCTCAGCTGGTGGATCATCTGTGTGGAGTTTAAATGTGTGCTGTAATATTTGGTGATCACATATCACCCTCAGATTGCAATACCTGAGTTATTAAACAGTTGGAGATTCTCAAAGATGTCCCTTCAAAGATCAGATCTTATGCAGAAGTCCATCTATGACAAGACATAGAATGGGAAGAGCCAGACCACAAATCTCAACTCAATTGAATCAACTGTGCAGACAGTTGGGACTTAAAGCTCGAAAGACCTCCTATATCATCTTCAGATTGATGGGCTGGTTAAAAGATTCAACCAAACCGAAAGGAAGTACTATGAACATTCTTTTCTAATATTGGATTGAGGTCCCCTAAGCCTCCACAGGATTCTCAATATTTTAATCGATAAATGGGTGGCCAGTACAAGGACCTCTGAACTGAGCAGTGGTCAGTACAAGGACCTCAAGAACCTCAAGGACCTCTGGATTCAGACAAGATCGGAAGGGTTTAATGGCAGGGTTATTAGAGCAAGGATTGTTTCATTATGTTCTCCATATGAAAGACTGACTGAAGGAATATTGTAAAAAAAGAAAATAACAACCTCTGAAGGTCTCTTAAGGCACAGAAGGCATGGTATGACAAGGTACGGTATGGCAAGTCTTGCTTTCACTATTCTCTATCAGCAAACGTCTAGAAAAAAAGGCACACTACATCAATATCAGGGCCCACCCTGTGCAATGATGTGAGCAATCTAGAAAAGGGAAAAGCCACAGGTATAACACATCAACATTCTCAAGGCCTGGAAATGGAGAAGTGACTGCAATCCAGCAATGTCTATGCTGGTATGCCAGACAGCAGAGGCAGCAGACACAGAGAGGGTAGTGGAGGTTTGAAAGTTGGACATCTGTAAAGACTCAGCAAGGGTAGCTAAAAGGGTGCTCAGGAAGTATCCACACATCTTCCAGCACAGGCCAGAAAAGACTCTGCAATCTGTTCTATAGTTTTCATGTTTTAAAATCTGACCCACTCATTATCATGCAAGTCAAGGGAACACAGATACGAGAATGTGCTGCTATTGAGAAAAAAGGGAAAGTGAGAAGCTGAAAATTATAAAGAACAAGTAATTGATATATGAAAGAAAGTCATTATTTTTAATGTGTCTTGTTGAGTTTTTGGAGACTTCATGAGATCATGTAATGAGAGAATGAGAGAGAGAGAATTGCTTACCGCTACTGTTCAGATAAGCCTTTATAGAGCTGTACACATCAGCTGGGGTAAAATCAGTGCCTGAGTAATTGTAGCTCTTCCCCAGGATTGAAACCCTGCTCACAAAAATACAATCATTAGTAATTTGACGGTTTAACTGTTTTAGATAACAAAAGTGTGAATATTTGTAAAAGAATATTTTAACACTACACCAAATAAAGACTCACAGTTTCCTGTATGACAGGCAGGAGGCGCCTCTGAGCTGAGTGGGGCTGATGAGCTGAGAGCTGAGGAGGGGCAGGTACTGAGCCAGTCTTACATTAAACCACTGAGCCACCTCATCCTGAGACGAGGCGCTGAGAGCACGAGACCAAACGCACCCCAACGTCTGCCTGCCCACAGCTGCAGATCCAACTGGCTGCTGCACAGAGAAACAGAGGGAGGAAAAAGAGAGAAAGAGACAGAAAAGAGAGATTAATATTTGTATTAATACATTAAAGAACTATAAGAGAAGGAAATAAATTGAGAAACAGCAGAAATGAATGAAAGAAAAGCTGTACCTTCTCCAGGTACTGGTTGGTGCTGTTGTAGTTGTTGAGGAGTGTGCAGAGATCTGACCCGTTCCTGACTGTGTTCGGCCCATTCAGAAACTCATACAGTTCTCCTGGAGAGATGGAGCCCAACAGCTACAGAGCAGAGAGGAAGCAAACATTATTTATTCAGTCATTGCTTATTATACTGACAAGCAGTGCTACTGTATCACATTTTGCTGTTATAATGATGGACTCATAAACTGAAAAGACTCTAAATCCTGCATTTTCCTCAGCAGTACCTCTTGCTGTCGGTTGGCTGGGATGAGGGACAAAAAGGCACTCAGATCAGGAAATCCAAAACTGAAGAAGGAGTTCTTGATGAAGGCATAGAAGCTCCCTCCACCATAGCAACCCAAACCATTCGGCCCTGTGGAGCATAAAACAACATAACAATCAAAACGCTGTGTATTTAAATGTTTAAATTTACATTATATAAGCCTGAGAGTGTGCATGTTATACCAGTGAGCAGCTGCTGGATGTTGCTGTAGATCTGAGCCTGTGTATCATTGTTGAGAGATGATCTCACAGAGTCCAAACTGCTCACTCTGTTACAGCATAGGAAGAAGTTCATCACAGTCATGCTACACAACGCAAAACAGGCACCACACATCCTTTCACTTTCACTTTTTACATAACCTAATGATGTTCTTACGCTGTCTGGATGACGTTGCAGCTCCTGCCTCTGGTAATATTGAAGTATGGTGTTACATCTGCAGCAGAGAGGCTTGACAGGAGAGGTTTGAGCCGAACATTCACCCACTGCAGCACTTCTGAATCAGGTATTGCTGCAGATGACAGCCCACCTCTCAATAGAACAGCCTGGAGGAAAGCTCCCTTCACCTCACTGGAGTACAGTGACGCATTCCGCTGAGAAAAAGAGATTTCATCACAAAAGAGGAGAAAAATTTAGAAGTGCATATAAATATCCCCAATAAAGTAAAGACTGAAGCGCAACTGAGTTGAATTCAGATGGGCTTTGTCTGGTTCTGCTGAATTCAGGAAGGATTTGTATGGGTCTGTTGAATTTGGATGGGATTTGCCTGGTTATGTTGAATTTGGATGGGATTTGCCTGATTCTGCTGAATTCAGAAAGGATTTGTATGGGTCTGCTGAATTTTGATGGGAATTGCCCCAGTTGTCACTATGAAGGCAAATTCATTTAGCCCCTTCCTACACAGAAACACTAACTGAAGGTAAAAATACCTGTGCCACATTGGATCACACAAACTGGTCACTCAAGTGCAAACTTAAAGAAATGTTGGTATGGGTGGTGGTCTACTGTTTACCATCGCAGTGGAATTACTATGATTTGAATAGTTAAGTAGTAAATACCAGGATGTTAGGAGAGACGATGTCAAAGAAGGAGGCAAACTGGTTTGGGCTAATGGCTGCCATCACAGTCTTTACATCCTGAGGGCCATGGAGTTGAGAAGGTATGGAGCAAAGCTCTTCCAACTGTGATGAAGTTAGAAACCCTGTTGCATTCACCTGACAGAGAGAGAGAGAGAGAGAGAGAGAGAGAGAGAGAGAGAGATGTGGGGTGTAAGAATATTACATATTTCACAGGTCACTAGTTAATAGACGTTTTTCGGTTACTAAAGTGTAGAATCTGGCATCTGGCTTCATTTGAAGAACAATCTCCACTCTCCCTTACTGCACCGGCAACAGACCTACAGGCCCAACCAGATACTCCGTAAGATTACAAAAGAGGCAGAACCAATTATAATCTCTTTTTTAGCTAGAGGGCAGGATGTTTGCCTAGAGATGAAACCTGTGCACAGATATGGGAGGCAAGGGGAACACATCCCCCACTTATTTTCAAAGAAATGTTCATTTGATCTGCCCACTTTTTTTGTCAAGAAAATCCTGTCATGAAGTCAAGATGTTCACAGCCACTTTAAAATCTATGTTTTCTGTAAATCAGAGAAGAAGATGTTGGTGTAGACCAGCCAATCTTGTTCCTGGACAGGCCTGTTTTGCACCACCACATTTGGAGAGCCACTGTATGTCAACTGTTGTTTCATCAGAATGTAAGGTAAACGTTGTGTAACTCACTCCGTTAAAGTCAGGCTTCAGACGGATGATGTCAAAGAATGAGGCGAAACTCCTGAATTGGCCAAAATTCTTTACCAGCCAGTCAGAGTCATTGCTCACTGACTGCACACAGGACTGACCTGGAACACCAGAGTTTATTAAATACACTGTAAAATAGCAACAGTCACAAATCAGCAACTCAAAAAAACAACAACAAACCAACCTTGGAGGTAATCCACTGTGTAACTGAAGACAGTTTTGGACTGTGTTGTAGAGAGATCACTGTACACGTTATCAAGTCCTTTCACTCTGCAAACCCAATGAGTGTTGAAGTGAATAAAATTGGTTTCCCAAAGATAAAACTGCATTCATAAACACGCATATGCTCATATAGAGTGTGTGTAAGTAGAGTAGGAACTCACATTTCTCTGTAGGAGTCACAGCTGATGTTCCTCGGAATGACTGACAGGGAGCTTGGGCCAATCCCAGGAAGGAAGAGACGGAGATAGGTCTGGAACCACAGGGCAAAGTCCTGTGGGCTGAAGGTCTGGAATTGGGATCCCAGAGCTGCCAGTGTCATGTTCAGAATGGTTTCAGATACTGTTGTAGGAATGCTGGTCATGTTCATCTGAAAACAAACAGCATTTATGGGTGCTGAAAAATACCTGGAATGTCAAAACACTGGATGCATTTAGTCAAACAGTTTCTTTGTTGTTAACCTCTTCCTCCAGGCCTCCTAGTGGCCATTCCACTTACAGAATTGAAATTGCATGAAATAATTTTTAATTTATGTAAACAAATAAAATATTTGTACTCATAGCACACAGTTGTCTATCTCTGTGTGAAATTGTGTAACTCTGTGTTGAGCTGCTATTGAGCAATGAGGGGTGAAAAAAATTAAGGGTTTCCATGCAGATTTCCATTAAAATATATAACATCAATGTAACTGAAGGAAAATGCAAAGTTCAACGAAGGGGCACAAAAACAAGTAGTATGCAGATTACCATAGATCAAACAGATACTCACCTGTACTGCACTCTGGCTGAAAGCTGTAAAGAAGCTGCCGAGTTGTTTCTGATCTGAAGACTTGAGCACACTGCTGAACACCTCTCTAACCTCATTTTCCATCACTCCTGAGCCCGGCTGCAGGATCAACCGTGCCTTCTGTTCACCAGTCAGTACGTCTAACACAGCCAACTATAGGACAAACCACGAGTGTTACATATTCTGTAGCCATGGGGAGGATAGTCCACAAACTGGGATTTCTGAGAAAAGCTAGATAATGTAGGGTACATTTTGACTGTTCAACAGGAAAGTGTTTGATTTTGGGCTTAAGGTATGTAACTCTGTGTTATTTATCCTTTGTTGAGCTAACACACAGGTCTACTGAATTGAGCTAAAAGACAATGTAAGGATAACATCTCTCCTCAGCACGATCTTGTTTTGAACGAGATGTAATGTGAGCGGATTTACCCCAGAAATGTTGAATTGCGTCAGCTGAGAGTAGGACACATAGCTGGAGAAGTAGCCAAGGTTAACAATGAGCCACCGTGCATCTGTCCAGTTGTTCGCTTTGCAGGCTGCATATGACAAATAAATACTATGTTAGAAAAGCAAGTGGTGTGGAAATATTGGCAATAATCCAGACTGACTGAATAGAGCATACCTTGTTGATTAATTTGTTGTATGGATCGCTTCAGGTATGCCACCAGAACAGCCCCAAGTTCCTGTTTTCTATTTTCTGGCATTTTTGCAGAAACATTACTTAATGCCTCAACACTGATAGGAAAAGAGAGAATACAATTTAAAACAGCAACCAAAAGTACAGAGGCACAAACATACAGAAGAAGACAACATATAGTTTTATCTTATTTAAGTCGGTTATATAAAAAAATGTCTCTTGAGATTGTCAACTCAATATACCTCTGTACCTAATATGCTGCAATACCTTGTACAGTAAACTGTAATTTGTAATCCACCAATGTTTGGTCAACCGATAACATTTGATTAATTAACTGGAAATCTGCAATTTACCACAATTAACCTCAGGAAACAACATGATTATCTAGTTAATTAACAAGCTTTGTATTTGTTAATCTGGAACTTAAACTAAGGCACTTACATTACATGGTAGTTGGTGCAATTGATGTTTGCGGTTGCATTAATGAGCATCTCTGCAGTGAAACTGGGGAGGACACTGATTAGGTTGACCTTAAACCATCCAATCCAGTCAGAGGTCTCAAACTGCGAGAACCTGATGCTGATGATCTTGAAGGTTCGATTCATCATCACATCTCTCACAGCAGGGATGATATCATAAACCTGCAGAGAAACAGCCCCAGAAAAGGGAACAATGTGAAGCTATTTGAAGCTTCAGGTCAAAGTCTCCTAATGACAATCAATTTTATGCTACAGTTTTCAGTTTAAATGAGTCAGTTACCACTTGAGCAGTGAAGGTTGTGAAAAACGTATACACGTTCGAGAAAGCATCGCCTTTCTCTAGCTGATCAAACACCAGGTTGATCTGACTTGTGCTGTTCAGTGCTCCAGAGCTCAGAGTGAGTTCAGCTGCTTGGCTAGGGGTCAGCAGGGCCAAAGATTCAAACTAAAACACAGAAAGCAAATTTTAGTGCCTATAGCCGCTAGTCATAGTCAAATGCATCACAATCTATATTTGTTATTACTCACCCTAGAGAAATTTGCATTTAGAACTTGAAGCTGTTTCAAGGTGGCATAGGTGGAGAACTTGCCAAAGTTCTTAGATAGCCAGTCACTGCTGCCGGAAGTTATGGAACCACATCTAGGACCTAAGAGATCGTAGCAGGTAAAGTTATCAGAACGTTACTGAGGGAATTTCAGTTCATTTCATAAAGCAGAATAAAAGTCTTCTCTTAACAATAAAAGAGAAAGAGTACAAGTGTTGATTTCAAGTACCTGACAGATCGGTTCTTGAGAGGAACGGATATATGAAATCACTGTAGATGGACCTTTTTTGTTTCTCTTCCATGAACGGTTCTTGTGAACTAAAAGCCTCCACCCTAAGTTAGATGAGTAGAGGTCAGGTCTTGTGACAAATTCTGTGATTTGTACAACCTTCATGCCATAAATCCTGTGGTGTCCATACTTACACAACTTGGTAGGTCTGACAGCTGAAGTTCTTGGAACTGAGAATAGAGAGAAAAGCTGTGGACACTGATGACAAAAATGGTCTGAGTCTTGTCTGGAACCACTTGGTGATGAAAATGACATCTGTAAGCTGGGCAGCACTAAAGTTGTTGACTATCACCTCTCCGAATGCATCAAGGACATATGGGTCAGGAATATTGATGTTAAGAGTCTAGAAAAGATTAGAAAAATATTTCCATGTATGATTGCAAAGTAATGTTTATTTCTTATTTCACTATTAAGCAGCATTCTATACCTTGTTGGAATACTTATCCAGAGCTTCATCCAGAGGTGCTGCAAACTTTTGGAAGAAAAGTGTCCAAATTTCTTTTGAGTTGGCCATGCTGCTTGTTAGTTGGCATGTCAATAACGTGACTAGATCATCAGATGAAAGAGTAGCAACCTTGAAAGCAAAGATAAAAAGAAAAGTTTATGTGATCTATAGAGAATTTGCTATGTAAATTTATGGAACCTGGGGAGAGGCATTTTGCATCTGGTTCATGGAAGACTCACTGATGAACAGGCATAGTTAGAGATGCGGAAGTTGCAGAGCACTGCAGACATATTTCCAGCCAAGATCTGAGTCTCAAGTAGATGACTGTGGATGAAGAGTAGCATTGTATTATGAATCTTTCAATAAAATTAATACAATATTTTTTTTCAATTTTAAAAACACAGCTCACCTATTTACACCTTGACACTGTGGTGCTGTGGTAGTGGAAATGGCAATGGTAGTAGTGGCAGTGACACCTATTTTGGCAGAAGAGGGGATTCCAGTGGTGTAGGTCGTGATATTGGCTGTGGCAATGGGAGGGACAATGGTGTTGAGGATTGCAGTGGTGGCACTAACGGTGATGTTGACATTTTTAGTTGTGGTGTTAACAGTGGTAGTGCTGACACCAGCAATGGTGGTGTTGGCACTAGCAGCGGGAGTGACAGTGGTGTTGTGGATTGCAGTGGTGTCACTGATGGTGGTGGTGTTGACAAGGCCAGTTGTGGTATTGAATGTGGTAGGGATAACAGTAGCCATGGTCATGGTAGTGTTGGCACTAGCAGTGGGAGTTACAGTGGTGTTGAGGATTGCAGTGGTGGCACTAATAGTGGTGTTGTCGACATGGCCAGTTGTGCTGTTGAATGTGGTAGTGCCAACATTAGTCATGGTCATGGTGGTGTTGGCACTAGCAGTGGGAGTGACAGTGGTGTTAAGGATTGCAGTGGTGGCACTGATGGTGGTGTTGTCGACATGGCCAGTTGTGCTGTTGAATGTCGTAGTGATAACACTAGCTATGGTCATGGTGGTGTTGGCACTAGCAGTGGGAGTGAAAGTGGTGTTGAGGATTGCAGTGTTGGCACTGATGGTGGTGTTGTCGACATGGCCAGTTGTGCTGTTGAATGTGGTAGTGATAACACTAGCTATGGTCATGGTGGTGTTGGCACCAGCAGTGGGAGTGAAAGTGGTGTTGAGGATTGCAGTGTTGGCACTGATGGTGGTGTTGTCGACATGGTCAGTTGTGCTGTTGAATGTGGTAGTGCCAACACTAGCTATGGTCATGGTGGTGTTGGCACCAGCAGTGGGAGTGACAGTGGTGTTAAGGATTGCAGTGGTGGCACTGATGGTGGTGTTGTCGACATGGCCAGTTGTGCTGTTGAATGTGGTAGTGCCAACACTAGTCATGGTCATGGTGGTGTTGGCACTAGCACTGGGTGTGTTAGTGGTGTTGAGGATTGCAGTGTTGGCACTGATGGTGGTGTTGTCAACATTGCCAGTTGTGCTGTTCAATGTTGTATTGATAACACTAGCTATGGTCATGGTGGTGTTGGCACCAGCAGTGGGAGTGACAGTGGTGTTGAGGATTGCAGTGGTGGCACTGATGGTGGTGTTGTCGACATGGCCAGTTGTGCTGTTGAATGTCGTAGTGATAACACTAGCTATGGTCATGGTAGTGTTGACACTAGCAGTGGGAGTGACAGTGGTGTTAAGGATTGCAGTGGTGGCACTGATGGTGGTGTTGTCGACATGGCCAGTTGTGCTGTTGAATGTGGTAGTGCCAACACTAGCTATGGTCATGGTGGTGTTGGCACTAACAGTGGGAGTGACAGTCGTGTTGAGGATTGCAGTTGTGGCACTGATTGTGGTGTTTTCGACATGGCCAGTTGTGCTGTTGAATGTCGTAGTGATAACACCAGCCATGGTCATGGTAGTGTTGGCACTAGCAGTGGGAGTGAAAGTGGTGTTGAGGATTGCAGGGGTAGCACTGATGGTGGTGTTGTCAACATTGCCAGTTGTGCTGTTGAATGTCGTAGTGATAACACTAGCTATGGTCATGGTGGTGTTTGCACTAACAGTGGGAGTGACAGTGGTGTTGAGGATTCCAGTGGAGGCACTGATGGTGGTGTTGTCGACAATGCCAGTTGTGCTGTTAAATGTGGTAGTGCCAACACTAGCTATGGTCATGGTGGTGTTGGCACTAACAGTGGGAGTGACAGTGGTGTTGAGGATTGCAGTGGTGGCACTGATTGTGGTGTTGTCGACATGGCCAGTTGTGCTGTTGAATGTCGTAGTGATAACACCAGCCATGGTCATGGTAGTGTTGACACTAGCAGTGGGAGTGAAAGTGGTGTTGAGGATTGCAGGGGTAGCACTGATGGTGGTGTTGTCAACATTGCCAGTTGTGCTGTTGAATGTGGTAGTGATAACACTAGCTATGGTCATGGTGGTGTTTGCACTAACAGTGGGAGTGACAGTGGTGTTGAGGATTGCAGTGTTGGCACTGATGGTGGTGTTGTCGACATGGCCAGTTGTGCTGTTGAATGTCGTAGTGATAACACTAGCTATGGTCATGGTGGTGTTGGCACTAGCAGTGGGAGTGACAGTGGTGTTAAGGATTGCAGTGGTGGCACTGATGGTGGTGTTGTCGACATGGTCAGTTGTGCTGTTGAATGTGGTAGTGCCAACACTAGCTATGGTCATGGTGGTGTTTGCACTAACAGTGGGAGTGACAGTGGCGTTGAGGATTGCAGTGTTGGCACTGATGGTGGTGTTGTCGACATGGCCAGTTGTGCTGTTGAATGTCGTAGTGATAACACCAGCCATGGTCATGGTAGTGTTGACACTAGCAGTGGGAGTGAAAGTGGTGTTGAGGATTGCAGGGGTAGCACTGATGGTGGTGTTGTCAACATTGCCAGTTGTGCTGTTGAATGTCGTAGTGATAACACTAGCTATGGTCATGGTGGTGTTTGCACTAACAGTGGGAGTGACAGTGGTGTTGAGGATTCCAGTGGTGGCACTGATGGTGGTGTTGTCGACATGGCCAGTTGTGCTGTTGAATGTCGTAGTGATAACACTAGCTATGGTCATGGTGGTGTTGGCACTAGCAGTGGGAGTGACAGTGGTGTTAAGGATTGCAGTGGTGGCACTGATGGTGGTGTTGTCGACATGGTCAGTTGTGCTGTTGAATGTGGTAGTGCCAACACTAGCTATGGTCATGGTGGTGTTTGCACTAACAGTGGGAGTGACAGTGGTGTTGAGGATTGCAGTGTTGGCACTGATGGTGGTGTTGTCGACATGGCCAGTTGTGCTGTTGAATGTCGTAGTGATAACACTAGCTATGGTCATGGTGGTGTTGGCACCAGCAGTGGGAGTGACAGTGGTGTTGAGGATTGCAGTGGTGGCACTGATGGTGGTGTTGTCGACATGGCCAGTTGTGCTGTTGAATGTGGTAGTGCCAACACTAGCTATGGTCATGGTGGTGTTTGCACTAACAGTGGGAGTGACAGTGGTGTTGAGGATTGCAGTGTTGGCACTGATGGTGGTGTTGTCGACATGGCCAGTTGTGCTGTTGAATGTCGTAGTGATAACACCAGCCATGGTCATGGTAGTGTTGACACTAGCAGTGGGAGTGAAAGTGGTGTTGAGGATTGCAGGGGTAGCACTGATGGTGGTGTTGTCAACATTGCCAGTTGTGCTGTTGAATGTCGTAGTGATAACACTAGCTATGGTCATGGTGGTGTTGGCACTAGCAGTGGGAGTGACAGTGGTGTTAAGGATTGCAGTGTTGGCACTGATGGTGGTGTTGTCGACATGGCCAGTTGTGCTGTTGGATGTCGTAGTGATAACATTAGCCATGGTCATGGTGGTGTTGGCACTAGCAGTGGGAGTGACAGTGGTGCTGAGGATTGCAGTGGTGGTAGGTATCGTTGTGGGGTCAGGAATACCCCCCTGCAGGTCAATGTTCAGGGTATTTAAATCAGATTGTTTCTGGTTAGCCACCCAGGCCTGAATCACAGAGGAGTTCTCAAACTGCTTCAGATAGACAATGTTTACCCCCAGTAGATCATGCACTGTAGTCACATTCAGGGCCTGAAACACATTTTTTTCAGTTAAAAGCTCAGTTCTTAGTCTATTTTATCTTATGTCTTGTTCCTTAATATGTACAGTTTAGTTTGTTATTTAGCAGATATGTACCTTAACAACAGCAAGGTTCAGACTAATGAAGGTGAGGATGTCCATGCTGATGTTCTGAGTAGAAAGAGCTTGTATATCTTGAAGAGGAGCTCCACCTTAATACACACAAATATGTGGGCATAAACAGAAAAATTAAACTGAATGCATTCTCTCTGTTTCAAAGCTGAGAAAATAGCACAGAGAATAACATGTCACTTGAATTCACCAAAAAAAAGAAAAAGGTAATAAATTAGTGAATTGCACAACATATATTTACCCCTTTTTACAGTAGCTCTAAAATGTTCTTGTTATGCAAGTGTCTATGTTTTTGAATGTTAATAATTTTGTTTTTAAATTATGAAGCCCTTGTTGTCTGACATCCTATACTTGACCACTGTTTTTTTACTGTTTTTTGTTAATGTGTTTCTTTGGTAAAGTTTTTGTTGTGTTAGAAAAAAGGCTGCTAGTTCATTGTACTCTCTGCATTGGACTCACAACTATTCCATCCCTATCTGTCCATTTACATGGCAATCATAAGAGCATATGTTGTTATCCAGAGCAACCTAGAAATGGTAGGCAAATTTAGCATTATGAGTCTTGCCCAATGATTCCTGTTGGCATAGCAGGAGAATCAAGCCTTTGTGTCGGGCAATGGTGTTATCCACTAACCTTTCCAAATTTTATGCAGGCACTCACATCAGACAATCTATAACAGCAATTTCAGCTCTCATCGCATTTGTTGAGACAAAAAAGCCAGAAGCTCTGTTGATACAATGTACTATCAACTACCCAGCAGCATTTACAAAGCTGATATTGGTAACTGCTGTTTGTGATAATGAGGACATGGTCCCACAGGCACGGCCAGCACAATCTGTGCTGGACTGAGAGTGGTTGTCATCAGGAGACCAAAGGCCCTGACAAGACAATCCCTGTTACTGCTGTGGAAGTCTTGGCACATGACACACCAATGCCCAGAACCATGGCCTACCATAAAAGGAGAAGAAAGACCCAGACGCCAGAGTAAGGGGAACACCACATAGTGAGGTCACATCATGATCTCAAAACAGACCAGCCTTTAGTTGACCTGAGGAATATTGGGCATGTTCCCTAGTATGATACTTTCCCTGCCTCCCCGGGCCAACTGCTTAATGAAGAGACAGACTGTTCAGAGAACCATGGGAACCAAGCATTGGCTCTTCAGATGAGGATAATCATCTCTAGCCTGGACAAACCAGATTTGAGGGAGTAAAAAAATCCCTGGTGTAGCACACACAGTGAGAAATCTTTCAAACTAACCACAATATGCATCGTAAGGTTGCTAAACTGCCCAACAGGATTCCAGAACAACTGCCACTAATTCAAATGCTACTGAATTCCTTGATTAGCAAGATTGGGTGTCCTGAATGAGGACTGAAACTTGGTGGTAGGGTGGTAGGTTTTAATTAGAGTTAGGCAATTGTGTTTCTTACCCAGGTAAGGGCTGATGAACTGGTAGTATGTTGCAGGATTGCTGCGCTGGGTGCTGAATGAGATGTTGGCAATGAAGTACAGAGCTGATTTCTGATCAAAAGAGCACGAGGATATGTTGAAAGCATTCGCATTCCTGCATTGAGAAAAGAGAAACAGGTACATGTGACTGCACAGATCACAGTGCATACAACTTGAAGATATACCTTAGATAAAGAAAGCTCTTTATTAGCATGTGCATAAAGTGCAATTATATTCTTACTGTCATGTTGTTTCCTGCAGATCTCAACAATATAACACAACAGTAATGCAATAAAAAAATGACCACTAAACAGGATTAAACCCAAGACAGGACAGTATTACATACAAACATAGTGTGTACAAGAACTGCTTTCGCATGGTCATTTTAAGTTATGTGTTCTCTAGCATTATTGCACTTGGTTCATTTTGCTATAGACTCTGATCGGAGAGGGAGGGCTAGGAACTTCCCCAGAGGTGTGTGTATGTGTGTGTAGTGAAAGAGAGAGAGAGAGAGAGAGAGAGAGAGACCTGAGCTGGGGGAGAGAACGAGTTGTTAAAGAAAAAGAAGCTTTGCCTGGTGTACGTCATGGCTGTGTTTGACAGCTAGAAAATATAACGGCATGACTTGTGCGAAAGCTGTGTCTCCTTTAATAGCAGTGAGCACTACAACACATTCAGTACACAGTACCCACAGTAAATGTTTGACATCATCAACACAGTCAATAAAATGCATAGTCAATAAAGTGATAATGCTCATTCAGCTGAAATATATAAGTAAAGCCCTATTTAAGCTGGATTAGTATTACATGAGGACCTGCTGTAATTTGAAATGATTACCAACAAGCTCCATGATTTTAATCCAGTATGAATCTGCCACGTCTGTAGTTTTCACAAGTCTGCTAAGCAGTAATTCTGAAGTGAATTACCTCCTATAATTTGCCAAACTCAGAGCTCCCACTGTAAGAGTAGTGCTGCTCGAATCCACATCTCAGTAATGCAATACAACCTCGGGTAATAGAAAATGGCGCCTCACTTTATATAATAATTATACTTTATGCAGCTAACCAACTAAATTACATAGCTAATCTAGCTAACGTAGTTAACCACTAACACTTAAATGTTAGTTTCGGTGTCTTATCTTCTCTCAGTGTATGGTACAATACTTTGGATAGGGTGTTTTCGAGTGCTAAATGTTTTTCCTGATGGTTGTGTATCTTTTTTTTCTTTCCTTTTTACAGGTTGGAACAAACATGACAGAACATCTGCAACAAACTGAAAAGAAGCTTCCCTATTAATAAAGATGAAATAAATCTTAATTTTTAGACCTTTAAATGTTTACAGTTAAATTTAATAACTTGTCAGTATTGAAATACTTCGGTAATTTAATATTGATGTTATTAAAAAGAAGGTTATAATATAAAATGTAAAAAAGTAAAATGTCAGACTGTAACCCAACAAAACGGTCAAAACAAATCGAATCCTGGGTCAAATTAACCCAGTGAGTGTTCTGTTATGTAGTGACCCAGTGTTGGGTTATAGATATGGGTTATTTTTAACCCTGCATTATTTTGGGTCTATGACAGAAGTGTACAACTCATTCAAGCAGAATGATAACAATACATATTGCAGTTGTATGTACAGTGCATGTGGGTGCCTAGAGCAGTTTCACATCAACAGCACATGCAAGTGAACAATGATCCAAGCATATATACTTGTGTGCTTGTGTACTTACTTCAGGCTGTCAGCAGTGATGGTTTTAAGGACACTGACATCCAAGGAACAGAGGTTGGAGCCGATTGCGTTTAGTTCAGCAGTTCCCAGGGTGTTACCAGCCACACTCAGATACCTCATAATCACTGCAGCACTCTACAACACACAATCACAAACACATTCTTTTCTTTTTACAAATTTAAAGAAAAGCAAGAATTCTATCCAGGTTCCAAAAGCTAGGCTGCAGTCTAGATGAGCTGCATTTCTAGACAGCAAGCCTGGGCCATTTACATATAGCTGGGTAATGCAGCTACATATGGACAGTCTGATCTGAAAGAAAGTTGAAACCAACTACTGCATATTAGTTATAAGGGTCAGAAAAATTGTACAGTAAAATATATGGTATGTCATTTCTTTAGTTGTCTATCTGTCTAAGTTGATATAAATTGAATTCAGGATATGTAATGCACCTGCTTTCAGTGGGTTGAATAGCGTTTAGCTTGTAGGGTGGCATTTAATTGCAAACAACTTACTGTTTTGCTTGCAAGTTTACTTTTATTAGCTAAGTTTCTATTGTCTTTCTATGCAAATTGCAAGCGATAAAATGAAAACACCTTTAAAACATTTTGATTTTTGCTGCCCAGCAGCTTCCATCCTTTACACTTCCACCTCAATCCATATGTACACCTACATCAACAAACCTTTTGGAACTTTTTTGCCTTTGGATGGAAACATAGCTGTTCACATCAACAGTAGTTTCTCAGTAAAATTTGACATCTTTCTTTTTAATGAAAGTGACAAATGAAGTGACAAAGTCCTCCAGACTGCTGAACAGATCTGCCTGATGGACCTTTAAATATTCTCACCATGCTACCTCACCCATACTACTGATTTGTTCTGCTGCACTTTAACTTCCGCACATGTTGTGAAACTTTAATCTCCCTCACTTTTGTATGCACAGCCACTTTAATCTGTCTGCAGTCTTATTAATCTTTGTGGTTGCATTAAAAAAACTATTGTTAATTATAAGTGCATTATTAAACAATACATGCACAACTAGGGGTGGGAATCTCTAGGCACCTCACGATTCGACTCGATTATGATTCAGAGGGCTGATTGTAAAACCATTATCGATGCATCTTGATGCATCTTTTTTTTTCTAAACAGCATTTCTATTTTCTCACTGTGTGAGGACTTTTAAAGCAAAGCATTTGTAATGATCCATAATAAATATATTTCCAATATCTTTTATTAATAAAACAAATGGAACGGATGTGACAGGTGAACTGGAAGACTCTCATTCAGTGCTCTTGTTTGGAGCACATGAGACGCTGCTGCCACTCATCTGTGATAAAATACGTTGTTACAGTGAAATAAGATCCTGTGGCAATAGATGCCCACGCAGCACATGTTACAGCTGCCCATATATTTCTTTATTTTGTTGCTTTTGTAACTTCGGTTTTGGTCTCGTTGTAGAGAGTGGGGGGATCGCTCTGTCAGTAAAATATGTTCGAGACGCGACGCTGTATCTCGGCTCCAAAGTCCACAAAATAGTGCGAAAGCCCTGATTCTCAACGACTGAGAACTGGCGTGCAGACTGGAGGTCACATAGCAGCGCAGTCTCGCCTTGCTAGTAGCTACGAAAAGGCAAAGACAGATTTAAGACGAACATTTGGAGACAAATGGACTTATTCGCGTTTATAAGCAGCGCAGTTGGTTTCCTGAGATGTTAAACCTGTCAAACACTAAAAAGTGGCGAAGATGAAGTCAGCATCTCTTTCAAATTCTCCCGTTCCACCCTAAATGGTGCCGCATTTACATTCTGGCACCTCAGGCAGAATTTAAGGTGGAACGGAAAAATTCTAACAAGAAGCTGGAGAATAAGAAGCGACTTCAGCCTCATAAAACAGTCGAACGCTGAGAGACATTTTACAAGAAACTGATCAACTTCTGAGGAGAATTTTCCTGGTGGAGATGGGAGGAAAGCGGCTACAGCTAAAGCTTAAAGCAGAGCGAAGTAAATCCGCGTTCTCGTTTATATTGTTTAGTCTATACTAGGACATTAACACACACTGAGACATACTGGACATTAAATGTTGTGGCTCCCAAGGTGGTTTGATTTTTGTTAAAAGGTCAAAATGGCTCTTCTTATCATTTGGGTTGTGACTCCTGACCTAACCTGGCTTTAATGCAGAGGGAGCCGGTCGGATTTCTCACTCATCCAGTAGTGTTTTTGTTATGTGCCGCCACAGACTGTCCGGGCGCTGCACTTACCCACTTCTAAGTTCCGCCTTTTGCATTCCGTCAACATTACGGTATAAATAAAATATTTAGAAAATCGATTTTTGTTTTTTATTTTTTGTTTGTGAATCGATTCAGAATCGTTCACGTCTGCATCACGATGCATCTAAGAATCGATTTTTGCCCCCACCCCATGCACAACTATTACTGCTGCTGCGGACCAACATCTCATCTGATCTTTTCTCTACTGTCCTATGCTTAATGGTTGAATTGTTGTGTAGTTATTGTGTATTGAACAGAAGAGTTTACTGTGTAGTTTATGGGTATTTATTGTATTTATTGTCTGTCTGTTGATGTTCTGGAAAAACTCAATTTCTTTCCTTTTTCAACACATCTATGATTAGAAGAACTAAAATAAAGTGCTAAAGGGAGACTCTGACAAATACCATGACAAAGCAGCTTTCACAGACTATGGTAGACCTTTTTTACATTATGTAATGCAAACAACAAGCATTTATAGGACAGCGCTACCAAAGGCACATATTTCTTTGCTGCAGAATCAGAATCAGTATCAAAATCTTTATTTACCAAGTACCAAGGAATTTCTAGAAGCCAAACTTTTGGAAGGCAGTTACTTGTTAAGCTGGTGTCTCTAGGCCAGGGGTGTCAAACTCAACCAGTAAAAGGGCCATATTAAAAAATCTCATCAAATCCTTGGGCCAGAGGAAAAATGTTTTTATTTCTTTTTTTATTAATGTTGTGCTATAACCCAAACTGACCATTGTTTATTCAAAATATGCAAAAACTTCAACAGTAAAATACAGGCACTTGTAGTAGACTTTGAGATGTAACATGGACACTTGAAATATTCAAAATTTAAATGTCCCCAGGAGCTCAGTCTTTTAAACCTACCTATTTGCTTGAACTAAATGCTTGGCATATTTTCTTTGCTCCAGGTTCATTAAGACTTGGGCTCAGTTTCTGAGCTGCTGAGCTGCCTTTAAGTGTTTATGTTGGTTGAATTGCAGCTAAAATGCATTTTGGTGATATGACTGGTGTGGAATTGTGTAGAATTGTGTAGAATTGAGGTGTAACTGCTGTCCCTTAGATTGTTGTTGGGGTAGAAGAGACTGAGAACATTACGTTGCAGTGCATGCTGGGGACTGTAGTGCAGCGCATTTTGAAACGGGGTAATAGTAATAGAAAATAAAATACTTTTGTGGGCCAGATAGGATTGTGTGGCGGGCCTGGTCTAGCCCGGGGGCCTTGTGTTTGACACATGGGCTCTAGGCAATTTCCCCAGGCTCCGCCTAGTGGTTGTCTGTGAAATCACAGCCATCAGTAATCATCAGCTGGTTCCTGTAGTAATGTTTTAGCCCACACTGCAACACCCAATATCCAGTACATTCCACACAGATACACTTGTAGACACACTACCTGGTTTGTGTTCCAGTCTCCATTAGTTGAGTTCATCAGTAAGGACAGTGTGTCGATTGTGGTGATGTTCCACTTGCTGATGTCACTAACAGTGGCCACACGAGATGTAGGGCCCAGTAGCTTCACTACACTTTCTGGAATGCCTGATGGGTAGAGCTGTAACAACACAGACACACCATCAACAACTCACAAACTAAAACTCAAAACATCTGTAAAGCTCACATGCAACCTTCCAACACAGTCAACAAATACATACCAACATACACAAAACCTGCACTGCTACTACAGAAGGTCTTCAGTAATGCTGACCTGGTTTAATTTGCTCAGAATGACCATCTGCATGTCGTTGGCCACAACTTTCTCAGTGACAGCTGCCAGGTTGTCCTTCAGGACAGTGATGTCCATGCACATATCCAACTGAGTGGCATCGTAGTCAGCAGGAAATGAAGGATCTGCAATTTCTGCTCCCGTGATGTTGCGAACAGTGCACAGTTCTTCAGACACAGAATGAAAACAGGAATTATTCTTTTATTTACACCTGGTATTAACATATTTCTGCACAGCTCTACACAGGAACATGTTTGACACATCAAGGTGCAAACAATGTAAATGTACCCTTATAGGTACAACTATGGTTTTATGGTCCAGTTGTGTACCTTGAAGAGGTTTTCCAAAATAAAAGTATACTTTTATACCTTTTCACAGCCTGTCATTTTAAAACACAGTAGTAAGATAAAAAGCATGAAGATGAGCGGGTGTGTGGAGTCAAAACAACTTGAAAAATATCATTTCAATAGATTAAGGTACAATTATACAGGATGATTCAAAAAGATTCATCCAATTTCAAAGCGCCATATTTTTCCAACCGTGAGGTGCCGAGGAACCAATCACATATCAATTGAAAGAGGGGATCATAGAGTTTCTGACTGTCAGTGGAAAATGGCTCCCTTCAGTCTGAGTGGAGATGAGACCCCTGAGCAGAAAGCGTTCTGCGTTCTCCACTTCAATAAGAGTGAATCGCACTGAAAGAGCCGTGAGTGCGTTGATGTTGTCTGTACAGCTGGAGGAGGTTCATACTGAGACCTTGTACAATTACATAATAAACTTTATGCTCATTTAAACCATTTACAGTTCACTGCATTGATCTGTAATGATTTACAAGGGAAATAAATCATTTTGAAATCGGATTAATCTTTTTGAATCACCCTGTATTTTCTAACTAAATTACTGAGTTGTATCCTTGAGGGTTCTGCAAGAGGGGTACTGCCCCAGTGACAGTTTATTATCTTTTTCTCTAAGAATATATAGTGATTTAATCATAAGTGGATGACGCTAAATACAGTTGTGAATGAAGATGTGATGTGATACCATCACTCAGACCACCTTCTCACCGGGCTGTATGTAATATTTTTAAGCCGGTAGCACTGGCGCTATGCAAGTATTATGAAGATAAAGTGAAGTTGTCATTTTGCCTGTGAAGACAGCTTTGTATTTTAAGCAATTTGCTCTTTAATATTGGCTATGAGTGATCCGACCATAAGTGAACATTAAGTGGACACTAAGGCAAATAGCCATTTCTCCTTCCTCTCCTCTACTGTTACAGGTTGTGTTAGCACTCCATGCGATCTAAACATTCGGTAATCCTTTATTATTAAAATATTCTAATATTATAACATTGTTTAATGAACAGTTAACTGACTGTTCATAGCTGTGAACGAATGCTTAGTTAACCAAAATTTGACGTTGTACAAAGGACTATAGATTACAATTCACATAGTTGTTTATGTGTATATTCGTATTTCTAAATGCTCTACATGCTGTTTTTCTGTACATTTAAAACCAGTCTTTTCATTCATAAATGATGAGTTGTACAATATCAGTAGTGTATACAAATCATCATGGCGAATTACTGAGATGTATAGCTTTCTAATAGTGGCATAAGCTTTGTATTTTGTCCAGTATGTATATATGATGACAAAATATCTTATGGCTAATTAATTAGATGACTCATGTGAAAGTAACCACCTGTTAACAGGTATGTGCAAAATATGTATTCTTTAGTTATGGACCTTTTTGCAGTAGCTAAAGTAAAATGAAAACTGTTCATCATTAGTTCCTGTTTCTAAAATAAATGTGTGAAGCGCCTGTCATGTGACTTTTCACAAATGAACCCTAGCTCTTGCTCTTTCTGGGCTCATTTGGTGATGGTTCTCCAGCTGATCTGTGGAGTTTAGGAGGCAGAAAAACATGCCCAGGTTTTCACAACTGGGTTGAGAAAAAGAAGAGGTGGAGAGAGACTGCCAAACGAGTGCAAAGACTACCACAGAACGTTGCCACATTGCACATTAAATGCACTCCTTGCATATTTTCATATTACAGTGTGATTTGGGGATCAGATGCACTTTAGATTTCTCTATATGAATGGTCCAATTCGTAAAAATCTGCATAAAATTTCATACTTCATTCTGATTTGAATTATAACAGGCAAAAATAAGAAAAAGTAAATCCATGCAGAGAAAGTGAGGCTCTTCTGTGCAGGACTGTGTAAAGTCATCAGATTGCAGCAATGCTGAGATTTTCATTTCTGACTTTTTACTTCGTACTTACGTCTAAGTGGCGCTACCTCGTTTACAATGCTGTACAAGACAAAGGAAACTATTAAAAGATTGTTGTATATAGTTTCCACTTTAGCTACTGCATCAAGGTCTATAACTATATAACACATATTTTACAAACATTTGTTAGCAGGAGTTGGAACTTCACACATAAGTAATCTAAATACTTAGCCAAAAGATCTTCTGAAATCACAAGACACATACAGGACAAAATATAAAGCTTATATCATTATCAGAAAGTCATGCACTTCAGAAACTTATCATTTGTATACATGTACTGATGTAGCACAACTCATACATTATTAGTCAAGGGGTAAGTCATGTACAGTATTTATAAATATAAATACACACATCAACAACAATATGAACACATACATTTGCGCATTTTCATGTTTACTGCTATTAATGGTCAGATAATGATTCTTTAAACAAAGTTTTTATAATACCCTTTATCCAATAATGAAAGCTGATCATAAGCGTTCCATAGAGATGCATTTGAAACTCAGAGAAATAGAGGTCTGCGAAAAATGAAATTTAGTAGGGATTTTTTAGTCCTGCTTCTGAAAGACTTCATCCTTAAAATCAGCACTGCCCACATCCCAACTGTTTTATCCCATTCACGCCTGCAGGCCAACGCAACACATGGCTTTCCCTAAAATTTAGTGGAAAGCATTAATCCTTACATAAACAATACTGATGATAATAATAACACAGTGGATTTCACCACTTAAGCTACTAACTCCCCCCCTGCTCACTGCTGCATTGTTGCAGCCCAGTTTGAAGTGATCTTTGGCCCGCTACCAGTCTGCGGCCTGGTGGTTAGAAACGTCTGGTGTAACACGCTGATACCTGCTCCACGTTTGATTCTGGAGATGAAGTTGCACTCTGTAAAGAATCTCTTTTGCTTCCACATCGGGATCCTCTGCCCTCTAATGAATGGATTGAACGTCTTTTGAAATGCCTTTTTAACAGTCTGTGATGGACACACACAAAAGAAAAGGAATTGCACACCTTACCATCAGACAATGACCCTTTAGAAAATATTAACTAACGCAGAAGAAGGATAAAGCTGAAAAAAACAAAGAGAACACAAAATACATGAAAAAAAAACAGGTTTACGTACAGAATAAATTTTTCCCCAGAAATTTCGGTTGAAGTAAAGGGGCAGGATGCCCAACTTTTCCAGAGTCTCCTGATTCCATGTTGAGGGATTACTGAAGAAAACATACAATGTTTAAGACACCAACATACACAGCCTACATAACAGTACATCATACATATTCTACATCTGATTCACTACTGAGCCAAATCAGACTATCATAACAGATAACATGTTTAAATTGTTCCTTTTATCCAACATTATTCAAATTAATTATTGCACTTATACATTTCTTAGGAAATAAAGGGTTTGAAAAACTAACTTCATTAGTCTACCTTAATAACTGACCTATCAATACTGCACTAACAAATGTGTTCCTTTGTAGCTATTGTTGTGAGGTTGAACAAGCTTTACAGAGCACTGGCACAAATTTCATATAACCGTAGAATAAACATTTCACTGGCTTCAGCTCTTTTAACACTGCCATCTAGCTAAGGTCTTAGCACCGACTACTACTGTAGCATGGCTGAAGTTATTCTAATGAATTTTCCTCCATTTTTCCAATCATTTTGGCAGACGTTCTTATCCAGAGCGACTTACAATTTGCTCATTTTACAGGTAGGTGAAGGTAGTGTTAGGAGTCTTGCCCAAGGACTTTTATTGGTATAGTATAGGGTGCTTACCCAGGTGGGGGATCAATCATACCGCCATATATTACCACCATTAGGGCAAAACTAGAAAGTGCCTTGAACTGGTCACCAACCCTCCTTCCGGATCAGGTGGGGTCAATAAAGGTTGGAGCTAAAGTCTGCTGGGAGGTGATTTCTCAGGGACAAGGTTGGTGACCATTGGTCTATATCATATCAAATATTTCTGTGAGAGTGCTCAGATCCAAACAACAATTAATATAGTTCAGTGGTCACTAACCCTGCTAGAAAAGAATTTGTGGGTGGAAAGTTATGTACCACATTGTCCACTCAGTTTAAAATCTTTCTCACCCGTAAGGAGTGCTGCCGGTGAGGAGAAGATCCTGTAC
The DNA here is from genome assembly GCF_904425465.1 of Colossoma macropomum. Lineage (NCBI taxonomy): Eukaryota > Metazoa > Chordata > Actinopteri > Characiformes > Serrasalmidae > Colossoma > Colossoma macropomum. Next base: position 268,813 of record NW_023494808.1, read on the forward strand.
GGCAGCGGCCTGAGAGTCAGAAAGATCTCCACAGTTCTTCAGTTTCTCAAGGATGAATGGGTCAGAGTTCTTGATGTAGGAGGAGTCCAGTGTGCAGGCCATATTACCCAGAACCTCCACTTGATCCCTGGTCAGACCTACAGCAGATACACCCTACAAGAGCACAGACTATGTATAAGCATTGTGAGATTTCATTAATTGTTGTTGCTAGTGGATAGTTGTGGTAGTGTATTTTTATACCTGTTACAATGATAATTACAATGACTGGTGTGTACTGCACATGGTAAAGTTCATCAGGCTTATCACATTGTTTTTCCTGGATGCTACAGAGCTTACAAGCTTTATTATTTCTTCTCTTGTGCTCTGAGCAAGAGTTTAACCAGAAACCTACCTCTGTTAATTAATGCTTCTGACTGCTGTCAACAGTAAGTAAACATGAAAGATCTTTTTTTTTTGTATATAGACAGTTAGTAGGTCCAGGCATGCGAATGCTTTACCAGGCAGTCCCGTGCATTCCTGAACAAGACGGACTGTCTGTTGAGGACACTGGAAAGAACCGAGAAATCTGCTCCACCCAAAGCGCTGAAATACGACCTGCAGTTCACCCTCTGCACCTTCTCATAGCTACAATACACACAAAAATAATGGATAATTCAGATCAAGAATCAAAAGACGATGTATATATAAAAGATTGAGTTAAATTCAACAGCTGTAAGCTACTATGGTAGGTAAGTGTGTAAGAACAGGAAATCTGCCAACTTCACAAGCAAACCTCTCAAAGTCTACCTATCTAGTTAATAACTACACAGCTGGTAAAGCTAAACTACAGTAAAAATGAATAATCTGGTATACAGTGAAAACTGTGTGTGTTACGCACCTGTAGTAGAGAAGCATGTCACCAGGGAAATCACTAAAGCCCAGGGATGAATCATCCTTCACGTAGTTGTACATGCAGGTTAGCTGTGACACAGAACACACTCGATTACATCACTATTATGCGGTCATCTTGTTTCATTTGCTCACTTGTCGTGCAAGCAAACTACCCTGATAACAGATCATATTAGACACAGGAGTTTTATATGCCGCCACTGTGATAATTTTGGGTACACTCATTGGAAATCTGTTGGGAACCTCATACATCATACACTTTAAATGCTTGAAAATAAAAATACCTCACAGTACTAGGGCAATTTTCAAGAAAAACATCAACGGTCAGGTGACAAGTTAAAGGAAAAACCTATAGAAAGTAAGGTCTTGATAAAGCCAAGTAGCTTCAGTGCACCGTTGCATAGGCTCCACATGTGTCTGGAACTGCACTGATGGGATGAAACATTTCCCAAAATATATTCTCTCAGTTGGTGTTTTGTCAGTGGTGGTGGAGAATGCAGGCTAATACATCACTCCAAAATCTCCAATAGGTTCAACTGGGCTGAGATCTTTGAAGCCCATGGCATATGATTTACATCATTTTTATACTCATTAAACCATTCAGTGACCCCTCATGCCCAGTGGGTCAGAATAACTTTGTTTTGATTTCAAACCACACCTCAGCATAAGCCACCTCAGGAGCCACTGGACTCCTTCAATGTGGGGGTCAAGTATTTGGATCCGTACTGCTCTCTTGGTGTACAGTGAACAAGCGGATGACTCATCTGATCATATGACTTCTTTCCACATCTCTGTAGACCTGTACTGACCTCTCTGATGGTCATTTATTTTTGTTATGAAAGGTTTATTCTGTACCTTAATATCCCCTCTATGTAGTTGTTGACAGACTGTTATAGCAAACACAGCCTTATCATGTCCTGCATTAATGTTTTCCACCACAATTTCCAGCCCTGTTTCCTGATGTCACTTCCACAGATCTAACGCAGAGTTCACTTTAGTTTCATATCAAAATGCTCCATTATCTTCATCACTACTTTCCAAAACCACTGCAGCAACTTCAGCAGCTGTAAACTCTCTGCACGTTGACACATGAGTCTCCGATGTGGACTGAATGAAAAATGAAGGGTTTTCGGCATGATGGTCAGTCCTTAGTGATTTCCTGAATGTCCATTGGTCAGTTTCACACAGAATGTAGACGGACACACGAATCCACCAGTTCCACATGGTAAGAGGCAGATGACGTGTATCTCAGCCCCTCTTCATAGGCTCATGCGTGGGGGCAGTTGTGGGCTGGAGGTTAGGGAACCAGCCTTGTGACCGGATGGTCACCGGTTCGATCCCCTCGGCTGACAGTGCGTGACTGAAGTGCCCTTGAGCAAGGCACCCAACCCCCCAACTGCTCCCTGGGTGCTGTGGATAGGGCTGCCCACCGCTCCGGGCAAGTGTGCGCACTGCCCCCTAGTGTGTGTGTGCTCACTAGTGTGTATGTGGTGTTTCACTGCATGGGTGGGTTTAAATGTGGAGGTCTAATTCCGATGTGTTCAGACACAGTTGGCTAAAAGGTTCATTTCTTTCATTCATTCATAACTCCGGATGTGAGTCTCGTATGATCTCGTGATAAGATGGAATGGAAAGGGCGACTCTACAGATTCAGGAAGTGTTTGAACTGGATTTCTGAGCTGGATCATCATAAAGATACAGACACAGATTTAGAAACAGAGAATTTGACAAGCGGCCAGTTCGTGGACCCCAGAGGTTTAAAGTCTTCATCTTTTCCTCTTGTCATTTTGATCATAAATCTGGGCCTGTTCAGCATTTTATGCTCAAAATTTTATGCTACTTAGGCTTTTACTTTAGTTTATGATCCATCTGTATATCCATCAGTGCAGAAGAAATCCACTCCTTTGTGTATTTTTTGTGCAAGCAAAAGCTGCAATCACACCAGACATTTGCAGTTCATACAATTACCAACAAAAACACCTCCATTTTGATGCAATAAGCAAGCTAGGCATGTCAATAACCATATACAGTAATTACACAAAAGTGAACATACTTAAATCACAATTTTCTGTTGAGAGTATAGTGCTGCACATTGACTTGTAGCAACAAAAAAATGCTGATTTTGTTTCATATGTACTTTTTTGTACCTGAGACTCTTTCAGGATGACCTTGTTCCTGCCAGCACGTGGTCTACAGGCTTTCACCAGCTGTTTGACCTTCAGCTGTGACAGAGTCCGAACAGAAGTGCAGGTGAATCCCTGCAGTATCGACTCTGACAGCCTGCAGGGGGAGACACACACACATTTAACACCTGAACACCTGTATTTTCAAAACGACAAAGACATGCAAATATCCTGTGTGATGTAACTCACTCTTCTGTATTGTCACTATTACTGGCCACTGTTTCAAATAACACTGCAGCCTAGTGAAAAAGAAAGGAATAATTTAAGTATGTAAACATTTACATTTTACATACTATTCATTACACAACATCATTGGACCATCCGTTAGCGTGTGAATACAACGATCACTAAAACTGCTTTGTGAGTGGGTGGGCTCTCTTACCTGTTCTTGTCTCCAGCTCTTCTTGTTGATGATTGACACATCAACGGTGGCTGACGACGTCAGTAGCACAGGTGGTATGTACACCGCCAACGCATCCGGAACATTCTCCACCACTTTAGTTTTGTCTGCAGAAACAATCTGGAAGACAGGGTGAGAACAGAATTTCTGATTTGCCAAAATTCTCCATAAAGCTGGATTTTGTTCTGCCGTGAACCTCTTTAAGGACCTTTATTTTCATATGGACATATGTTTTATACCATATAAGAGTGGTCAGGTGCTCTAGAACGTGTTACCTTCTGGACGTATGTCTCTTGCACAACCTCTGGTGCTGACTTTATGTTGTTGATAAATGTTGGATTCTTGGACACAGACAGAAGCTCAGAGGAAGAGATGTTGGAGATGGTTGCTGAGGGAACACCTCCGATAAGTGTACCCAGGGTCACCAGGGAAGAACCACTATTGATCTGTCAATCGAGACACCATCTAATTAGAATACTAATTTTAAAAAATGCATACATCAAATATACAAATAAATTAAAAGAAACATTTATGTAGAATATACAACACAATCTAAATACTGAGATTTTTTGTCTTCGCTTGTTTTTTTCTCCTGCTGTGCTTGAGTGTTTTTACTGATGTCTTTTTTTTCTCCATAGATCTATGCAAAGCTCAACTTAGTTACTGTTCCTGTTGAAACACTCGGCAGTCTAAAGCTGTGGCATATGGTACAGCTAAAGCTCCTGCGTCCTGTTTCCATGTCCAAATAATGAACCAGTAGTAGACTGTGTAAAGCAGCCTCCAAGAAGCCAACCTAAATCTAAACACATTTCTAATAATAAAATGGAGTGAAAGTTGAGGTAGAGGAAAAAACATCTACATTCTGATTTCTTGCTTACACAAATCTTTTATTTCCAAGCTCTCAAAGGAAGTAACTAAATGCACTGTCATCTTTTTATGGAAGGCAAGCATCAGCATCTGATCCACCATTTTCTCTTTCCTCTTGAACCTTCTTCCTTATCTCCACCCTCTTCGTTTTACCCCAGAGGATTGTGTCACCTTCTTTGAAGAGAAGCAACAGGTCTCCTGCATCCCTTCATCACCTTCATCATGAACAGCCTCTTATCATCAGGTAACACGATACTGTTTTGTGGTTAAACAACCACAACGTGTCCAGGCTCCTCATAAACCGACTCTGGTAGTGCTGCATTAACACTTAGATAACTACTATTAACTACGAAGGACTTCTAATTAATTACTCAGTAGGCAATTCTGAAGTAATGATTAGGGTAGTTGACTATTAACTAAACCATAACTACTATCATAGAGAATTGCCAAGTAACTATGACTTCTTAGAATAACTACTTATGAAATACTGATCAATTCAACATTAATTGCTCAATAGCTGAGTCTTACAAGGTGTATTCCAACACTACAGGTACTGAAATACTCTATACAGTGTACAGTTGTTTTGATCAACAACCTTAAATGGTTAATGCACATCTTCATATTTGACAGTGTAAACCAATTTACACATCAGCCTACAAATGGGACAACTGTTAAAATACCACAATATTCAGGTGACAGTCTGATTATCTGTCATCTTTGAGAGGTGTGGTATCTTCTGAAATTACTCAGGTAATTTGAGTTTAAGGCCACTGCTCTACATGTTTTATTTTGATAAATGTGTAATTGATCTTTCCATGACGGCTTAACTGAGCAGACTGGAATGTTTTCATTTAATAATAAAAATGCATGTATGTTGTTTGGCTAATATTTTGTTGACTTTAGGTAATGATTCTGAATATGTTTTAGAGAAGGAGGAACGGAGAATAATCTTACCTTCAATTATGTCCAAAAGTTACAAGCAAAATTGGACTGAAACTATAATATAATCATAACTCAAAATGTTTTCAAACTTTATATTACTTAATGTCATATTTCACAAAACGTTATAATTATAATGTCATTTATTAGTTAGTACACTTAATGATAAGGAACCAAAAATTTTAGCGTTTCTTCTCTTTTTTCTTTTTAAGTTCAGAAAAAAATCTTAAACTGGTCTTGGCTTCCCTGCTGGAAAATGACCATTAGAAATCATTAGGATTAAAACCTAAAACGGTTTTGCTTTCTGATGGGAATTGGCTTCCAAAAGATACCACCAGTTTCCTGTAGAACACCTTTAGGTCCCATTAAGAAACCATCAAATGCATTTAGAATAAACCATTAGTCACCTGTTAAACCATTAGGATCCTTTACACTGTGATATCAGCCCATTAGAAAAGCCAACACACGTTACAAAAGCACCAAGAACCAGCAGAAACACTTAACAGGTTCTGTGGGTTTTTTTGTCTTGGTCTCACCACTCATATTATTATTATTATTATTATTATTAGTAGTAGTAGTAGTAGTAGTACTATTATTATTATAGCAGTATACTTACATTCATGAACATTTTGTGCTCTATTAAATTTAACATATTTACATTTAACCGTGAAATTGCACGGGACGTTTATTATGAAAGCATTGCCGTTTCTGTAGAGAGAGGGGTTCTTGTGAGTGCTGGGAGTGAAGAGCGGTTGATTCTGCGTTCTCACTTTTTCGGAATTGTATAATTCTGTTCATAGTTTTGTGCATACCGCTGTGTGATGAGTGGATCAGACCCCCGGGCCGCTGCTGTGAGACCCCTGAGGCAGAGAACGGACTGTTTTATTCGGACTCCAGCGCGACAGCACTCCTGCAGGGAGAGTTAGCTGACTCGCTAGCTAGTCTGAGGTAGGCACGGTGTTCTACGACGTCTGCTCCCCCGTGTTGTTTCAGAATAACACGCATGTTAGCGCTGCTTATGTTCTGTTACGGGTGCAGGCTAGCAGGTTAACTTAGCTAATGTGAGCTAAGCTAATGAGCAACAACACTTTGCGCCTCAGATATGAAACAGAACGATGTGTAATTAATGTACTAGCACTGGGGTCGCAACCCAAGGGTGAAGAAGAGCCATTTTGTCCTTTCAACAAAAATCTTAGCACTGTGGGAGCCACAACATTTAATGGCCATTTGAACATCTTGGCTGTAGCTAAATATGTCTCAGTACGTGCTGATGTGCTAGTACAGGCTAAATATACAATACAAATGAAAACGCAGACTCGTTTTTGTCTGCTTTTCCGCAAAAGTGGAGCGGTTTCTTGTAAAGTGACTCTCCTGGTTTGACTTTTTGCTAAACTGAAGTTAGCTTCTCATTCGCCTGCCTCTGGTTCGAATTTTCTCGTTCCACCTAAATTGTTCCGCACTTACTGGCGCCTCAGGCACCGTTTAAGGTGGAACAGGAAAATTCAAACGGGAAATCGACTTAATCTTTGCGACTTTTTGGTGTTTGACAGTTTCCAGTTTCCAAATTGTCGATGTTCGCCTTAAATCTCTCACGCTGCCGTTTCGTTAGCTACTAGCTAGGCGAGACTATTATCTGCATTGCTATGGTGACCAGCAGTCTGTGCTGATCTTCAGGGTTAAAGGGTGAATTAGCAGTTCTACATTAACTCCAGAGTTTAAGACCATTTATTGTTGAACTGTGTTGAACGATCAGCAGAGCTTTATTTTACTGTAAAGGAGGATTATTTTATTTTTACCTACTAATCTGATTCTGCTGTGGAGCCACAACAGGGCAGCAAAAGAGCTGCATGTGGCTCCAGAGGTGCATGTTGCCGTCCCCTGAACTATCAAAACATATTGTGGTCATTCTCAGCTCTCAGACATTTCTCTTTTAGTGATAATGTCAGATGTTGACTCATTTTGTTTGCGTTGTTTATTAGTAATGAGTTAATGTGTTTCACTTTATAAAGTTCCAGAAGATCTTTAACTCCTTACAGAGTTAAAGCAACACCTCGTTCCTTGTCAATGTCTCTGATAGTAATTATAAAATTACTTGGTAATATTAGAACCATCTGTGAGCCATCTCTTCAATTGACCTTGCCCTTAAGAAGACTTTAAAGGATAACTACTGCTCCGAAGAAACAACACATGCACACATACTCCTGTAGAAAACCTGTAAGGTAAACAGAATGGTCTGCTGTCCCATTTGTAGGTCCCCTTTTGCTCAGCTGTTCAGCAGTTAATGTTGAATTGATAAGTAATTCATTAGTATTCTAAGAAGTCATACTTACTAAGTAATTCTCTGTGACATTCCAGTTATTGTTTAGTTAATTGTGAACTGCCCAAATCATTACTTCACTATTACCTACTAAGTAAATAACTAATAGTACATTGTTGTTAATAGTAATTACATACGTGTTAATGCAGCACTACTCATTCATCCCTGCTTAGTTCCTGAATAGTTACCTACTAACTATGACACAGTATTGTAAGGTGTTTCCTTCAAGCCTGACAATCCCAAAGAAGCCCATGATGGTCAGCTTTGACATCAGCAGCTACTGACCAGTATCACTTTTTTTTCCTATCTAAAATTGTCAACCATGCTGTATATTTTAGTTGTCTCTCTTTCTCACTCTAGTATTCCAACCACTCTAGCTTCAAACTGGCCCAATCTACAGAAACTGCCCTTGTAGCAGTGATGGAGATGCTCCATGCAGACAAGATCAGCCAAACTGTCTCCTGGTCCTGATTCTTCTTGGCCTCTTTAAGCTTTTAACATAGTCAGCAACAAGATTTTCCTTTTCTATCCTCATTAACAGTTGAAATTAATGGCTCTGCATGGTTCTATTCCTATCTGGAGGGTTGTTCTTGGCAGATAACATGAAGAGGATCCACCAGTTATTGTCCTCAGCTCATGTTGCAAACCTTACTTGGTCATGCAGGGTTCTCCTTTACAAAAACCTGAGGATTCGACCACAACTTTACAGAGAGGCCACCCAGGTGTTTGTTCAGTCCTTTGTCATCTCAAGACAAAATGCTCCAGCTTAGGAGACTAGATGCAGACGCAGGTGAAGTCTTTAGGTCTTAGATAGCTAACTGCATTAAGCATTGCAGTATGTTTACAGCCTTAACCTTGACATCACATTTCATCATGTTTTCTGATTGTGAATCTGATCTTAGATCCCAGATGAACATAGCATGACCTTGTAGTTTGACTGTGGATTGAGTTTGGAGGTCAGGGGTGCTGTAATCTACCTGATCGACAAAACTTGCTCCCACAAAGAACAATTTGAGTGATACTTTTTCACTTTTTAAGTACCTTTAACACCATCCAGCCACCACGTCTGATGGACAAGCTTCAGGGCCCTGAACTACAGACTACCTGACCTGCAGGCCACCGTGTATGCGGCTACGGAACTGAGCATGTCTGAGCAGACTGTGAGCATACAGGCACTGTACAGGAGACTCCTCTTGCTCTCATTTCTTTCTGCTGTATGTACAACTCTGAGGCGTATTACCTGCAAATGGTCTTCAGTGATGCTGCACCTGCAAAGTTTATTGGTAAGGGGAGGTTGGGGGAACATTTTCATTGTAGTCAAATTTTCTAAAGCAGAACCCCCAGACCTCCCACTTTGTTTGTGCTCCTGTTAATCATGAACACTTGTAGCCTGATGTTCAAGTCAGTGTCCCAGGACCTGTTCTCCTTCATCATAAACAGACCCTGGACCCTATGCTTGACTCCTCCAACATCAACAGGTACATTCTGGCATCTCTCCTTACTAAATCCTTTAAAACATTAAAATCTACAATCAGTTGTGTCTTTTTTCTCGCAGAGAACCAGAGAATTCACTATCCCAGACAGCCTGCCTTTGAATCAATGCATTATATGGAAACTGCCCCAGTTCACTTTTGTAACCACAACAAATCACTTTTGTAACCATAAATATAAATGAAATGACATAACTGTAGCATGTAGTGTACACTCACGTTAAAGCCCCCACTAATGAGGTTCTGGACGATATTGTTGACCTGACCCTGGTTCCACCCTGTGATGACGCTGAGAGTGGGCAGGGTACTGTTAATAACATCAGGAGAAGCGGAGCTTAACTGGCCCTCAGTCAGACCAATGCTCTGGTTGCCAAGCGTCTGGATTGTAGTTGTGGATATAGTGGGAAATTTTGTGGCTAGCACTGCTGCAACCTGAGAAAAAAAGTAGAAAATCATAGAGTTATGAATGATGTGGGAACTGAAATTTCATGATATTGTCATTTGAATTGTAATAAGATTGGCTCAGTTGATTCATTGCCTGTGGATCAATTCTGCTGCAGAATTTGTTGATGCGCTCCAGGATGGCCTTGCTGTCATTAACCCCAACAGACCCAAATGCAGAGGCAGGAGCTCCACACAAGAGCACCGTTGGCAGTCTACGCACAAAAACACATTCAGATAATTACAGATATAGTTAGATAGATAGATAGATAGATAGATAGATAGATTTGTGTAGTGTTTTACCTGAGAGGGTTGTAGTTTGGATTTTGGATGTATATCTGCGTGCTGTAGTATGTAATGACATTGGCTGCAATTTGTGAGTTGTTAAACAGCTGCATATTCTCTGTGTTTTCCAGGAACACACCGATCTACAGGACACAATCAGACTCAGTAAGTTATAAGATGATTATCAGAGTAATTTAAGGTTTCTGAAGCCTGTCACACATGCACTTTTATCCACGTATTTACAGCCCCCTAGTGGAATGGCCACTAGGGGGCCTGCAGAAAGAGGTTAACTGTTTCTTGTTTTTTGAGATCTGTTTCACAAGCGAAAACATCATGTCATTGTGTTTGTTTGTGGCCACAAAAACAATGCAGTGTGGTCAGGAGAGCAAAATGTTTGTGTGACACATTTGCTTTTACATTTGAGTTTTCCATTTTTGGAAAAAGTCATGAGAGTGCAGTTTTGTATATGGTTTAGAAATGAAGATGTCCTGTTTAAAGGTAATTTCACTGTAGGTGCGAACAGGTGCATTCCCTTAAAATTACTATTAAGTAAAATATTACTTGTGAAAATAACCTCATAATGTTTTGGTTTAAGAGTCGAAAGTTCTTATTTGAGTGTGTTACCTGGCTGTCTGACACAAATGACTGGAGGTCAGTGAGGGTGATGAAGGTAATGAAGAATCCAATGTTGTTGGAAAACCAGGCAGTGGAGTTCAGAAGAGGATTGGAGGGGTTATAGCAGCGAGGAGTCCCATCTGCAAGATACCACAAAACACAGATGTATACTCTAGCAGTACAGAAGACATACAGTGAAAGAAAGAAAGAGAGAGAGAGAGATGTTGCTGTGCTTACCGCTGCTGTTCAGGTAAGCCTTTATAGAGCTGTACACATCAGCTGGACTGAAATCAGTGGCTGAGTAATTATAGTTGTTCCCCAGGATTGAAACCCTAATCATACATTGGTATTAGATTAGTATGTTTCACTGCAGAAATGAACTATTTTAGATAACAAAAATGTATTATTATTTTTGCAAACAGATTGGTTTAACACTGTACCAAACAAAGACTTACAGTTTTCTGTACGGCAGGCAGGAGGCGCCACTGAGCTGGGTGGGGCTGATGAGCTGAGAGCTGAGGAGGGGCAGGTACTGAGCCAGTCTGACATTAAACCACTGATCCACCTCATCCTGAGACGAGGCGCTGAGAGCACGAGACCAAACGCACCCCAACGTCTGTCTGCCCACAGCTGCAGAGACAACCGGCTCCTGCACAGAGAAACGGAGGAAAAAAATCAAGCAAAGTCACACTTGTGGCCAACAAATAATTGATTACTAAACAGTATTACTGTTGGCTTCAGTTACTGCATGCTTTGTTATGAGACCTTCCCCTGATTGGCGTCAGTTACTGCATGCTTTGTTATGAGACCTTCCCCTGATTGTGATTGGTATTAATCATTGTCTTGCTTGTTCGGAGACCTGCCCCTTTCTGCGATGCTGAGATGTCCAATGAGTATATCTTTAAGTATATTTTTAAAAATAGCGGTAAACGAAAGGTACATTTAGTTCTTTCACAGTTTAAAGCGTATTGCTGGCTGTAAAACATTCTCAGTATCTGGATCAGAAGTACCTAATGTTTCTTTTTTGTCTAATGTTCTTTGTTCTAGGAAAATAAGGCAAATCACCACTGAGCTTCTGAGTCGTCAAATATCAATTTGAACAATAAAATTTTCCTCTGAGAAGAGATACAAAGAGGAATGGAATAAGAAAAAAGACAGGTGTCGATTGTTGCATCAAGTATGGATTGTTGCATAAAACAAAACAAATGAGGAAAAGTATAAAGAAATAAGTAAAAAAGGCAGAATGAGACAGGTGAGATGAACAGGGGTGTACCTTCTCCAGGTACTGGTTGGTGCTGTTGTATTTGTTGAGGAGTGTGCAGAGATCTGACCCGTTCCTGACTGTGTTTGACCCATTCAGAAACTCACTCAGTTCTGCTGGAGAGATGGAGCCCAACAGCTACAGAACACAGAGGAGAGCAGAGAGCGGGACATGTGGATAAGTTCTCACCATTACTGACTGACTGGTTGACTTATTACTAACAGTATTACTGAGTTTTTAATTGACTGGTGCATTGACTGTATTCTTGATATATATAACTTGATCTGTATCACCTTACTACAACCAGTACCACTTATTCAATCAAATGGTTTCCATCTTCAAACACATGGTTAGCTATATAAGCTGAGGTTCTGCTTGATTGAACACATACTTTTTATGGATAATATTTGTGATCTCTGGACAACAATAATTAGAAGTGTTGGGGTAATTACTCAAAGAAGTCCATTACAATGTATTACACATTATTATTCACTTTTCTCAAACTGCAATGGGTTTACACTGTACAAGTAATCTCACCGCTCTATGCTATATTTCTTAGCCACTTTAAAACCCATATTATAAATATAACCCAATTATAATTATAATTAATTGTGGGTGTTTCTTATTTTTGTCTTAGAGACGTATAAGCAACTAGATTTTTTTTCATTGTAATTATTTTTATTGAAATTATTTTCTTTCATTACTGAAACACTTCACATTGTGCATATGTTAGCCCAAACATTGTTAATGATGGAGCTGACTCTACAGCTTTAAAGTCAGCAGTACCTCTTGCTGTCGGCTGACTGGGATGAGGGACAAAAAGGCACTCAGGTCAGGCAATCCAAAACTGAAGAACGAGTTCTTGAGGAAGACATAGAAGCTTCCTCCACCATAGCAACCCAAACCATTCGGTCCTGTGGAGCATAAAACAGCCACAAAACAGTCTAAACACTGTGTATTTAAATGTTTAAATTTACATTATGTGAGCATGAGAGTGTGCATGTTATACCAGTGAGGAGTTGCAGGATGTTGCTGAAGATTTGGGTCTGTGTGTCGTTGTTGAAAGATGATCTCAGGGAGTCCAAATTGCTCACTCTGTTACAGCACAGGAAGAGGTTCATCACAGTCATTCTACACAATGCTAAACACCTGAGCTCTAAACAATCAGCAGAAATGAAACACTGCATTTAAATCTGCCAAATCCAGATATGGTATTTTAAGATTTTCTTACGCTGCCTGGCTGATGTTGCAGCTTCTGCCTCTGATGATGTTGAAGTATGGTGTTACATCTACAGAGGAGAGGCTGGAGAGGAGGGGCCTGAGCCGAACATTCACCCACTGCAACACTTCTGAATCAGGCACTGCTGCAGAGGACAGACCACCTCTCACAAGAACGGCCTGAAGGAAAGCTTCCTTCACCTCACTGGAGTACAGTGACGCATTCCGCTGTGACAATGAGATTTCACCACACATTCAGGGAGAAGAGATTAGATTTACATAAAAGACAGCATTAACTGAAGCCCAGTCTACAAGTTGACAGCTTCTTGACTACACATCTTGTAGTGTGTCACCCCTTTGGCCTTAAAAACAGCATGAATTACCCTGGGCATGGATATGTTCTGAAGGAATGTTGCACACATGGAAATTATTGTGTTGAGCAGTTGCAGCAAAAAAGACATCTGTGATCCACCCTTTGCCCTGCATCCTAAAGGTGATTGACAGGATTGAAATCTGGGGAGTGCATGCCACTGAAAAAATGGAAATGAAAATAGATACATGTCTTGTGATGCAGTGCATCATCATGCTAGAAGTGATCAAGTTTGGATAAAATGTAGCCATGAAGGGATGAACTTGGCCAGCCAGATGGTCAGATGCACTGCAACTGCTGTAGCCGATTCAAGACGTTCTCATGTGGTCATTTCTCAGATGACATTCTGCACACCGAGGTTAAATTGGGATGGAATTTGACTGGTTATGACCCATCTGTTTCCTTGCATGATTCTTGCCATTCTCCTTTGACCTATCTGTCCCACCAGGGTCCATCTGCAGGATCTCTTATCACTGGTAGTTTTTTTGCCTTTTACAGCATTCTTGTCAAACTCTTAATTGGGTTGTGCGCAAAAAAAACAGGATGATATCATTCTAGAACTTGCATGCCTATCACCAACCTAAAGAAAACGGAACAACTTAACAAATAAACTATAATGACTTAGTGGATTATGAATGAGTGATGGTCTACTGCTGAGTATGCGTTATCCATACAGTTATTAATATGACTTCCAGGAAAAAGTACAATACTTCTGTACTTTATGGCAGAAATACTCTTGATAAAATACTACTTCAGAAAACATACAAATATTCTATCTATACTTCTACATGAGTAAAATGACAGTGATACTTCTTTTTGAATGTATTTAGTCATCAAAAGTACAAGAAGTCTGAATTTTGGCTAGATTATTCTGATGAATAAGTTTTATTAAGAAAACAGGACTGCAGATATGACTTAGCTGTCTTTTGTGCAGCATTTTGTAATAATAAAATTATGAATGTGATTTCTAACACAACAAATTCAAAAGTACCTGGATGTTGGGAGTGAGGATGTCAAAGAAGGCGGCAAACTGGTCCGGCTTAACAGCCGACATCACTCTGTTTACATCCTGAGGGCCATGGAGACTAGAAGGAATAGAGCAAAGTTCTGCTAGCTGTGACAGAGTTAGAACCTCTGCTGCATTCACCTGAAAGAATGAGATAGAGAAAAAGTGGGAAACAGAGAGAGAGTGAGACTAGCTACATTTAGTCACTGTCAATAACAATCCAGAAATTCTCCCTCTAATTATGTGTATATGCTACTGTATTTGTATCCATCCTCTCATTACTGTGTTCACTTATGTCTAGTCATTATGATGCCTATGTAAGTATTACATGCGTTGTGCTTATTTGATTGGTTATTGCTACATACATTTATGTGTAGTTCCCAAGTTCTTAGTGCATTTTTGTAGTTTTATTTTGCAAGGCAAGATCGCTGTTGCTTAACTTGTTACTTTAAAATTTCATTTGGTTTCACTAAGCTATTCTCTAAACACAACATAGCCTCAACAATTATATAAATGGAGACTGAGAAAACAAATGTCAGAGAGGGGGACTTACCCCAGAAAAGTTGAATTGTGTTAGCTGAGATAAGGACACATAGCTGGAGAAGTGGCCGAGGTTAGCGGAGAGCCAGTCTGCGTCCGTCTGGTTGCTCACTCTGCAAGCTGCATGATATCAGGAGGACAAGTTAATACTGTTTCATGAAAGCAAGAAAATGAAGAAATAACAAATGAGAAATAAGTGTTAATTATTGACTGTGTAGAAGTGTTACTGTACTGACAACAAATGTACCTGGTTGGGTAATTTGTTGTATGGATTTCTGTAGATGTGCCACCAGAACAGCTGCAAATTCCTGTTTTCTATTATCTGGCATGTTCACAGAAACATTGCTTAATGCCTCAACTCTGAAAAGGAATATAAG